>NC_029774.3:36822622-36828148 GCF_000817695.3 Arachis duranensis
CATAAAATATAAAATTTATTATTTTAATTAGTTTATATTTATAATTCACTATTTATTTTTTTATCATTTTTACAAGTAAAATCATTTTATATAATTCATTTAAATTTTAGGGCAATTGACTTGAATAAAATAAAAGAGAGAAAGGTTTATCTCAATGCAACAATTGCAACTTTCTTACGTACATGTCCTGATTTATTATTATGTAAACTGTGGTAGGTAACCACGGTTTCTAATTTATATATAAACTGTTGTAAGCTGGCACGGTTTATGAGTGAGTAAGAATGACCATAAACCGTGATAGGTAACCACGGTTTATGAAGGCCAAAATTTGCCCATAAAACCCTCTATATATATATATATGAGTGAGATTCAAGTTGCTGAAGAGGAGAGATATCACAATGGCAAGTGAGGAAGAGAGTTTTCTTGTCTTAGTGCATTGCTCTGGGAAAATTAAAAAAAGCAAAAAATATGGTGTGAAGTTCACTGGTAGAGAACCATTGAGTGTATTCATCAGTTCATCAAGCACTTTGTCAGATGTAAAGAACAGCATCTTACAGAAGTTTGGGATATTTGGGAGCAAGTGGGTGAAGAAGCTATTCTACAAGATTTCCATCGCAGTTGTCTCGACCGGTGTTAAGTATGATATGTTTGTGCTAACGGCCGATGAAGATATTAGGTTTCTTTTTCATTATGTTAGGAGTTTTCCGGAGGTCAGAATACACGTGTTGTATGCAAAGTTGGAGGTTGGTGTCGATAGTTTTGGGGCATCAGCTCCAGTTTATAGCTCGACTGCTGCGGGCGGTGCATCTAGTTCGATGCCTGCGGCCGGGCCATCTGTTTCGCAGGTCGCATTCCCTTCCTTTGCGGCTGATTTAGATCGAACGGAGGCAGTTGCTTCTGTACCATTGGAGAATCCTGGGGTTTGGCAGCAGGCATTTGAGGTAGATACCGGTGGTGGCATGATTCATGATGTTCAAGGCTTTGGGGAACCTGATCAAATAGAGAATGCAATGCAGGACGATGACTCTGACCAAGAGCCTGTAGATATCATTGGGGACAGCGATGATGAACAGGTGCCAATCCTCATACACAGCACGGGCCTTCAAGTTCTGGCTCACAGTAGTACCCTCCACACTTCTCCACTCTAAACTTGGAGGCTCTGGGTCAACAGGCGGACGGAGGTGCTACAATTGGGGGTTCTTCTACATAATTTCAGATTGGGCAATCATTCCAGAATAAAGATAAAGCTGTTCTGAGTGTGAAGGACTATAGCATCCGTCGAGGTGTTGAGTACAGAGTATTGGAATCGGATCATCTGAAGTATCATGGAAAATGTAAGGAGTTCGGCAAGAGTTGTAGTTGGTTGATTCGCATATTGCTTCGTGCACGAAAGGGCACTTGGGAGGTTAGGAGGTACAACGGTCCACACACTTGCTTGGCCACCTCTATTTCCAGTGATCACCAACAACTTGATTACCACGTTATCTGTGTGAGGATTTATTCGTTGGTTAGGGAGGATGCTGTGGTTACGGTAAAGGTCTTGCAACAAGCAACAGAAGCTTATTACGTGTTCAGGCCTAGTTACAGGAAGGTTTGGATGGCAAAACAGAAGGCAGTAGCATAAATATATGGAGATTGGGAAGAGTTGTATGCCGAGTTGCCACGTTGGATGCTAGGGGTACAGTCGACCATGGCTGGGACAGTCACTGTGTTGAAGACCTCTCCTGTTCGACTTGGGGATCAGGTCGATGAGTCAACGGTGTACTTTCATCGTCTTTTCTGGATATTTCCACCATGCATCGAGGCCTTCTGGCATTGCAAGCCCCTGGTGAGTATTGATGGTACCCACTTGTATGGCAAGTATGGAGGCACGTTATTGTTGGCGATAGCGCAGGATGGGAACTCAAACATCCTCCCGATAGCCTTCGCCCTTGTGGAGGGAGAAAATGCGGAGTCATGCTCATTCTTTTTGTCCAACCTACGATTGCATGTGACATTGCAGGAGGGTATTCTTGTTTTCTCTGACATGCACAATGGCATTAAGGCTGCACTTGAGGCCCATGAGAATGATTGGCTGCGTCCACATGCTTTTCGAGTGTTCTGTATTCGTCATGTGGCCGCAAATTTTAGCCTTAGCTTCAAATGTAAAGATGCAAGGAGGATGCTGGTGAATGCTGCCTATGCAAAAACTGAAGTAGAGTTTTATTACTGGTTTGACATCATGTGGACTGAAAATCTGGCTATGTGTGACTGGGCCAACCGGATGGAGTATGACAAGTGGACCCAACATGAGGATAGCGGTAGACAGTTTCGGCACATGACAACGAACATTAGTGAATGTGTGAATTCTGTGTTAAAGGGAACTTGCAACCTCCAGGTCACATCGTTGGTTAAGACAACTTACGGGAGGCTTGCTGAGCTATTCGTGGTCCGGGGACAGACGGCAGAGACACAGTTGGGATCTAGGCATGAATTTTGTCAGGCGTTGATAAAGGCTATTGATCAAAACATAAGAGACTCCAGGTGCTTCACCATCACATTATACGACAGGCACCAATCGGAGTACACGGTGGCTGAGACGACACCGACCGGAAACTTCTCGCTAGGTAGCTATCGAGTTTCCCTTAAGGATCACACATGCGATTGTGGCCACTTTCAGACGCTCCATTATCCATGTTGTCACGTCATTGCATGTTGCGCACACTCGCACCTGAATTGAGCATCATATGTTCACGAGGTGTATCGATTGTATGACTGAGATGTTCAACGTGCACAAGTAAGGGTTTGTTTCGCCTATCCCAGAAGGCCTATGGCCCCATATGCTGGACCAACAATCATTCCTAATCCTAACATGAGGCGTGCAAGGGAAGGACGTCCGAATGTAACCAGGATCCTTGGTAGCATGGATCAGTTTGTTGTGATCCACCCGAAGCGCTGTGGGCTATGCCGTTAGCCTGGTCATACGCGGAGGAACTGTGACCAGCGAAGACATACTGCTGCCGGGGATGGTTAGATGTTATGATGTTTATGATCTTGTTGATATTGTCTAAGTTGTATTAGGAATGCTTAATTTGAGTAATGTTAGGTGTTGAGTCAATGAATGTCGTTCGTTTGGTCAGTGTATTAAGTTCGTCTGTTTAACTCCTTTTATTTTAGATGTTTAATTGAAACATGTTGGTCGGCTTATGAAAGAGCTTAATAGTAGTAACAAATGAGTTCATAACCATAGTTCCTAAAACATATATAACACACATACATGTCTAATACTATATAACAACAGTCTGATACATAAAACCCTAAAGATGCTACTAAGAACATAATGAAACATAGTTCCCACCATACGTAAAAAAATCACAATACTAATCAAAATCCTCGATGGTGTCACTGTCGTCACCGTTGAAATGACCAAGCAGGTGACCTCTGGTGCCACACAAAGGAGGATGACGCATCCTCCTCGGTCGCTGAGCAGCCTCTGCTGTGGATGTCTGTGGCGAAACAGCACTGAATGCTGATGCTGAAGTCCCTCTTAACGCGAATCATGGGTTATATGGAGAAGTTGCAGGCTCATTGAGATAAACCGGTAACTGAGGCTAAACATCCTGACTCGGTGGCTGGTACTCGGCAAACTGGGAATGAACCTCAGGCATCTGTGGCCTATAATGGGTCGCATCGTCATCCTTCAGCACGTTTGCTATATCCCTAAAGAACTCTGACTGACTAACAGGATCCTCGATGTCCATGCCGACGGCCACGGTAGTAAAGTCAGCGAATCCCTGTAGATCGACACTCCCGAACTTTTGAGAGCTACCCCTTACTTTGTAAGTGGGTTGATCCATCCCTGTGTCCACACTTCCAACATCCTCACCAATAGCGTGCTGAGCACCATCATCCCCAGCAGGAGGTCCTCTACCTCGAGCCTGTCCACGACCATCCCGCTCACCCTGACGTCTGGCTCTACGTCGAGGAAGACGATGATCCATAACACCTCCATCATCAGCACCACCTAGGTCCTCATCCATAAGGTCGTCGAGCCATCGCCACTCTCGATCGGTGGCACGTGTGCCTATACGCCGATGCCGATCCACTCGCCTATTGTCCGGTCTGTCGGGAACCTGCACCTTGGGAGGTGCCTGCGACGATCCTCTGTGACGAGCCTCCTCAGTCAACACAATCAGTCTAGGATCATGAAATGCAACATTTGGGGACAGGAATCTATGGGCCACACGGCTCCACCAGTCCAAGTACTTCGCTAATGGACCCGGATCAGCTACTCAATCGACCGGTATGACTGAATCAACCATGTTCTCCCAATGCAAATGCCATTCCTGAATATATCTGGGAAGCCATCGATCTTCACCCCTTCCATCCTTCGCATGGATCCAATCTATTTTCAGAGCCAACTGAGGGAGATGCTGAACACCGCCGAACTGTGGTACCACCCTATCCACCTGATGCCACTCTATCGCAGCAAAATATATCAGGCTAGTGGCCGCCGTCCACAGCCTACGGTGCTCATCAACAAGTATCTCTGGATGAACAACAGCAGTAACATCGGGAGAAGAATAAGGCTCCCACACAAACTGTATCGGAGAAAGTAATGTTAGGTAAGACCATCAGAGTAAACATGAATGACTACTTATAAGAGCAATACTAAATGACTCACATCGCGAACACGCAGTCTATCCAAAGAAAGGCGTGTAGACACCACTCTTTAATTTCCTGCATCGTTTCTCGGTAGATATGCTGCCCACCTACAAGATTCATTGAAAGCATGTCATAAGGAACGACAACACATGAAATTGAACAAGTTATGGACCGAAAAGAACAAACCATACCTGGATGCCAGCGGAAATCCGAACACATCAAAACCACTGGGTCTGAGACTGGGAAGCCTCAAAAAAATCCAAGACTATAGCAGCTGTAGTGGCCCGGCCAAGTTAACAACGTTTCTGTTTGTCCCACAACAAAGACATCATACAGCCGGCCAAGTCGTCCATCGATGCTAAATAAGGCAACCAGCAAAGGTCAACTGATGAGCGGATAATTTGTACGCTTTTTGGCATTGTTTTTAGTATGTTTTTAGTATGATCTAGTTGGTTTTTAGTATATTTTTATTAGTTTTTAGTTAAAATTCACTTTTCTGGACTTTACTATAAGTTTGTGTGTTTTTCTGTGATTTCAGGTATTTTCTGGCTGAAATTGAGGGACCTGAGCAAAAATCTGATTCAGAGACCAAAAAGGACTGCAGATGCTGTTGGATTCTGACCTCCCTGCACTCGAAGCGGATTTTCTGGAGCTACAGAAGCCCAATTGGCGCGCTCTCAATGGCGTTGGAAAGTAGACATCCTGGGCTTTCCAGCAATATATGATAGTCCATACTTTGCCCAAGATTTGATGGCCCAAACCGGCGTTCAAAGTCACCCTCAGGAATTCCAGCGTTAAACGCCGGAACTGGCACCAAAATGGGAGTTAAACGCCCAAACTGGCACAAAAGCTGGCGTTTAACTCCAAGAAGAGTCTCTACAC
>NC_029774.3:36828504-36829428 GCF_000817695.3 Arachis duranensis
TTAGTGACAGACGCAAAAGAATCACTGGATTCTATTCTGGCCTGATTGAGAACCGACAGATGGATAGCCGTGCTGTGACAGGGTGCGTTGAACATTTCCACTGAGAGGATGGGAGGTAGCCACTGACAACGGTGAAACCCTTGCTTAAGCTTGCCATGGAAAGGAGTAAGAAGGATTGGATGAAGACAGCAGGAAAGCAGAGAGACGGAAGGGAATGCATCTCCATACGCTTATCTAAAGTTCCTACCAATGAATTACATAAGTATCTCTATCTTTATCTTTATGTTTTATGCGTTTATCACCATATCCATTTGAGTTTGCCTGACTGAGATTTACAAGGTGACCATAGCTTGCTTCATACCAACAATCTCTGTGGGATCGACCCTTACTCGCGTAAGTTTTATTACTTGGACGACCCAGTACACTTGCTGGTTAGTTGTGCGAAGTTGTATTGATCACAATTTCGTGCACCAAGTTTTTGGCGCCGTTGCCGGGGATTGTTGAGTATGGACAACTGACGGTTCATCTTGTTGCTTAGATTAGGTATTTTTTTTTCTTCAGAGTTCTTAAGAATGAATTCTAGTGTTTCAAGGTGATGTTCTTATCATCACCAAAGCTGATTGATCTTCATCAATTTAGCTCTTGAATGCAATGTTCTGCTGAAGCTTGGCTGACCATGTCTAATTCCTTTAGACTGAAGCTCTAGACTAACATTGCATGATTCCTGAAATTCTCATTAAGAATTTTGATACCTTTTTCCACTTAATTTTCGAAAATCACAAAAAAAAAATTTACAAAATCATAAAATCTAAAAATATTTTTGAGTCTAGTGTTTCATTTTAAGTTTGGTGTCAATTGCATACATTCATTCATGTGTCTTAAGGATCATCAAGTAATTCTTGATGATTTCTTACTCTGATCTTT
>NC_029774.3:36829526-36830490 GCF_000817695.3 Arachis duranensis
ATACAAACTGCTAAGTTTGGTGTCTTGCATGCATTGTTATTTGATTTTAGTTGCATTTTGATTATTCTTCATTATTAAAAAATCCAAAAATATTTTTAATTTGTGTCCTTTCAAGTCAATAATACAGAGAATTGAAGATTCAGAACATACTGCAGAGGAATTATACAGATAAAGCTGGGCGTTCAAAAACGCCCAGTGAAGAAGGACAGACTGGCGTTTAAACGCCAGCCAGGGTGCCTGGCTGGGCGTTAAACGCCCAAAAGGGTAGAGTTTTGGGCGTTAAACGCCAGAATGTGCACCATTCTGGGCGTTTAACGCCAGGATGGCACAAGAGGGAAGATTCTGTAAGGGGGAAGATTCTGTTTTTCAATGCACAATTTTTTTCAGGTTTTCAAAGTTTTTCAAAATCAAATCTTTTTCAAATCATATCTTTTCAATCATATCTTTTCAAAATTTATTTCTTTCTATTTTCAAAAATACTTGCTATCAATTAATGATTTGATTCAACATTTTAAGTATGTTACCTTTTCTGTTGAGAAAGGTTTAATGTTTGAATCATATCTTTTCTTGATAGCCAAGTCATTAATTTTCAAAATCAAATCTTTTCAAAATGTTTTTCAAATCATATCTTCTCAATCACATCTTTTTAAAATCAATCATATCTTCTTAACCACATCTTTTTCAAAATAATTTTCAATCAAATCTTTTTGATCTCTAATTTCAAAATCTTTTTCAAAAATCACTTGATTTCTTTTCCACTCTTGGTTTTCGAAAATCAATTAGTCTTTTTTTCAAAAATGTTTTCAAAATCTTTTACTTAATTTTCGAAAATTGCTTCCCTTCTTCTCACATCCTTCTATTTATGCACTAACACTATTTCTTAATGCAAAATTCGAACTCCATCTTCTTTGATAAGTTCGAATTTCCTATTTCTGCCTTCTATTTTTCTTTTCTTCTGACACCT
>NC_029774.3:36832857-36833353 GCF_000817695.3 Arachis duranensis
AAGAAAAACAGCACACCCTGGAGGACGCACCTACTGGCGTTTAAACGCCAGTAAGGTTAGCAGATGGGCGTTTAACGCCCAGTCTGGCACTATTCTGGGCGTTTAACGCCAGAAAGGGGCACCAGACTGGCGTTAAACGCCAAAAAAGGGCAAGAAGCTGGCGTTAAACGCCAGAAATGGGCACCAGCCCGGCGTTTAACGCCAGAAATGGCTAAAAACGCAATTTTGCTTGCCATTTGGTGCAGGGATGACTTTTCCTTGACACCTCAGGATCTGTGGACCCCACAGGATCCCCACCTACCCCACCACTTTCTCTCTTCTTCCCCCATTCACCAATCACCTCAACACCTCTTCCCCAAAAACCCTTCACCTATCAAATCCCATCTTTCTCTTCACCACTCACATCCATCCTTCATAAAACCCCACCTACCTCACCATTCAAATTCAAACCACTTTCCCACCCAAACTCACCCTCACTTGACCGAACCTTACCCCT
>NC_029774.3:36834301-36835342 GCF_000817695.3 Arachis duranensis
AAGTTTGGTGTGGTAAAAGCATTGCTTTTTATTTTTCCATAACCATTTATGGCATCCAAGGCTGGAGAAACCTCTAGAAAGAGGAAAGGGAAGGCAAAAGCTTTCACCTCCGAGTCATGGGAGATGGAGAGATTCACCTCAAGGGATGCACTTTCCTCCACAAAACTATTGGGAGCAACTAAACACCTCCCTAGGAGAATTGAGTTCCAACATGGGACAACTAAGGGTGGAGCATCAAGAACACTCCATCATCCTCCATGAAATTAGAGAAGATCAAAGAATCATGAGAGAGGAGTAACAAAGACAAGGAAAAGACATTGAGGAGCTCAAGCACTCCATAGGACCTTCAAGAGGAAGAAAGAGCCGCCATCACTAAGGTGGACCCGTTCCTTAATTTCCTTGTTCTTTTTTTGTCTGTTTTTCGAAAATTATTGCTTATATTTATCTATGTTTGTGTCTAGTGATCATTAGTGTCTTAGTGTCTATGCCATAAAGTTATGAATGTCCTATGAATCCATCACCTTTCTTAAATAAAAATAAAAAAAAAATTGTTGTTCTTAATTGAAAAAGAAAAAGAATTGCATGAATTTTGAATTTTATAACAGTTTAATTATTTTGATGTGGTGGCAATATTTTTGTTTTCTGAATGTATGCTTAAACAGTGCATATGTCTTTTGAATTTGTGGTTCATGAATGTTGGCTCTTGAAAGAATGATGAAAAAGGAGACATGTTACTGAGGATCTGAAAAATCATAAAAATGATTCTTGAAGCAAGAAAAAGCAGTGAATACAAAAAAAAGGGGAGAAAATTTCGAAAAAAAAGGGGAGAAAAGAAAACGAAAAAAAAAGAGAAAAAGAGAAATAAAGTTGTAATCCAAGGCAAAAAGAGTGTGCTTAAGAACCCTGGACACCTCTAGTTGGGGACTCTAGCAAAGCTGAGTCACAATCTGAAAAAGGTTCACCCAATTATGTGTCTGTAGCATGTATGTGTCCGGTGGTAATACTGGAAGACATAGTGCTTTGGGCCACAGCCAAGACTCA
>NC_029774.3:36836017-36836544 GCF_000817695.3 Arachis duranensis
ATTTTTATTAGTTTTTAGTTAAAATTCACTTTTCTGGACTTTACTATGAGTTTTTGTGTTTTTCTGTGATTTCAGGTATTTTCTGGCTGAAATTGAGGGACCTGAGCAAAAATCTGATTCAGAGACCAAAAAGGACTGCAGATGCTGTTGGATTCTGAGCTCCCTGCACTCGAAGCGAATTTTCTGGAGCTACAGAAGCCCAATTGGCGCGCTCTCAACGGCGTTGGAAAGTAGACATCCTGGGCTTTCCAGCAATATATGATAGTCCATACTTTGCCCAAGATTTGATGGCCCAAACTGGCGTTCAAAGTCACCCTCAGAAATTCCAGCGTTAAACGCCGGAACTGGCACCAAATTGGGAGTTAAACGCCCAAACTGGCATAAAAGCTGGCGTTTAACTCCAAGAAGAGTCTCTACACGAAAATGCTTCATTGCTCAGCCCAAGTACACACCAAGTGGGCCCAGAAGAGGATTTTTATGTCATTTACTCATATCTGTACACCCTAGGCTACTAGTTCTCTATATAT
>NC_029774.3:36837095-36848400 GCF_000817695.3 Arachis duranensis
AAGGAGTAAGAAGGATTGGATGAAGACAGTAGGAAAGCAGAGAGACGGAAGGGAAGGCATCTCCATACGCTTATCTGAAGTTCTTACCAATGAATTACATAAGTATCTCTATCTTTATCTTTATGTTTTATGCGTTTATCACCATATCCATTTGAGTTTGCCTGACTGAGATTTACAAGGTGACCATAGCTTGCTTCATACCAACAATCTCTGTGGGATCGACCCTTACTCGCGTAAGGTTTATTACTTGGACGACCCAGTACACTTTCTCTCTTTTATTTTATTCAAGTCAATTGCCCTAAATTTTATGTTTTTAAAAATTTGTAATAAGAATACCAAATGTTTAATATCTTCATATCTTCGTGGATAACTCGTTAAAAAATGTTATTAAATAATAATGTGAGGTTATCAAAAATAAATTTATTCTTTGTTATACCTTTTTTTTACAATTTTTATATAGTATTTTGTTCAGTACTATATTTAAGTAGAATTATTATTCACTGCTATAACATCAAGTTAATATTTTTTCAATAAATTAATAATAACCATAGTTTTAGAACTAAACTGCTGTTCGAACTACTTGGTTACCAGGTTACTGAGTCTCTAGTCCAACTACCAAGTCAATGATTGAACCAGTTCACCCGTTCATATATAGATAAAAAATAAAAAAAATACTCAAACATTTATAATTAATATTTAAAATACATATTTTAATTAATTTTTAAAAAATGTCTAACTCTACTAAAATTAAATAGTACACGAAGAATAAGTATTTCGTTAATATCACTGTATCATGTTTGCCTTTGTTTTTTTCTAATATTAAAATAACTACTGTTTTCATTTTTTAATAATTTATTAAGTAGTTTATATTCATTATACTACTATATACTACAACTATTTTGTCAAAAACAATCATAGAAGATATTGTACAATTAAGAAAAGAAAAACTAGCTAACGTTATAATTATCACCTTTATAAAAATAAGCTTAATCTAAGAATGAGTGACTTCAAAACTAAAATTAAAACGAATTAAATAGGAGTAAACTATTTTATGAAAGATATTTACATGTATTAACACTTGCAAGGATGTTAACAACAAGGTCAACAACAAACCTAAGGAAACTTAAGTGAAAACAAACGATTGCTAAATACTTCTTGCTTTAGAAGAATGCACGTTTAGGAGAGATAATCATAATAAAAGTGTTACAATAGAGAGATTAGGATAAAAAATCACGGCTCAACAGAATTAATTACCGAACACATATAAAACAACGTTCCAAACATTGTTTCGCACTTTAATCTTCTCAAACACGCTTGTCCAAAAGACCGCTTATCATTTTCATCGGCGTTTCATCAGTAATTCCCTCTTTAGTGGGATCTATAATCCACAATAGCGAACAATAGCTGGCTGCTGCAGCAACATCTTGCGTACGGTCTAAAGCCTTAGAACATGTCATCGTGTTCTCTCCTCTGGGCAACTGGAAAAATGGTATGGAAAGAGGGAATTTTCTTATCGGAGCCTGCCACCAACTTTAACGAAGCACATTTGCTGACCTTCTACAACAATAGAATGCATACTGTTGTCAGAGTTGCCTTGACCCAGTTGACTCAATATATAAACCTTGCAACTTGCCGATAGCGAACACTAAACCTAACAACAACTAACCAACACAAGTCTCTAAAATGAAAAAATAAAATTTACAACTAACCAAGATAAGAAAGCAATAATAACAACTCAAATGAACAACAATAAACATAAAAAATCTCAAATTGTATTAAAGAAAAATGGAAACTCTACCCGTGTTCCTAAACTAAAAATAGTAAAAAAACAAAACGATAGACTAACAATAAAAACCGGGTAACCTCAGATGATAGGAGCTGATAATATAAACAATACTCAACCACAACGGGATCAAAAACTAAAATTAGAGGGAAGTTAAATTAACACACCCGAAAACCCTAAAACAGGATCAAAATCCACTTAATCCGTGCTTCGAATGCTTCAGAAATGATTTTGTTTGGACCTAAAATGACATTGAAATCGCCAAAAAAGTGTTCGTTCAAGCGAGTCACGTGCCAGGAATCATGTGTACGCGCATATGATGCGTACGCACGGATGAAGAGGAAGTGTATGCAAGACTTGGAGAACTTACAGTATTCATTTCGTCATGAATCATCTGCATTTGCGTTTTTCTCTAACTTCCTAAGTCATCATAACCTTCTAAAACTTATATTATTTAAACAAACATATCAATATATCGAATGGAATAAAAGTGAATTAAATTTGGCAATTTTAAGCATGAAACGTATTTTCTTTTTAAAAAATTTGCCACAATTAGAAGGAAATTTACAAAAGCATGCAATCTCAATGAATAAGTGCAACATAAGTTGTTAAAATTTTCTCTTCTGAGATAAAAATTCATCATAAAATTACAGATTTATCAGCATGCTCTTAGTCTCAGCCACTCAGGCCAGTTCATGATGAACCCATTGGGTTTTGTTTTCTTTAGAGTGGTTTTCCAAAATGGAATGCCCGTGATCTCTAATTTTTCGTATATTTCTGTTGTTAAACATCAGTTTAATTTTTAACTAACTACAATACAAAATATTTTATACAGTCGTGCAATCATATCCGTTCTTTTAAATGACATTCACGTGGTCACTTTAAAAATTAGTTTTTTTCTCCTGTAGCATTACATAATTAATCGCACGTGCAAAACAACTATAGGCACATCAAAATTAGCTTCTATTGAATATATCATCAAAATTTTGTATAAATATGCCTTTTAATTTCAGATATGCCTAAAAGAATTCTTTATTATTCTATATTCAAACTTCTCCATTCGAGCATGTGCTATAAAATAGCAATTTCAGGATATAAACATAGATACTGTAATTATTAGTCTATCATTATAATTTTTTTTCTACGTTAACACTTGGTAGCAATAAATATTTTTTTTATAACAAATTTTTAATAACTACTTCGTCTTTAAATTTTTAGTTGGGTATAATGTATAGATATTTTTAAATAGATTTTTTTATAAATTAAATTTTTATAAAAAATAAATTAATATTCATAATTTAAATTATGTAATCAAATTTATCAAGATAATGTTTAAATGTACACATTTAGTATTTNATTACGTATTTTCTTTTTTTTTTCCTTTTGATTATACTATGTGCATAATAATGTGTTCATATAATATTTAATAAAATATATAATTTACAATTCTATAAGAGAAGAATCATTTTTTTTGGACGTGTTATATATTTTGGTGTTTTTAGATATCTAAATAAATACAAAATAAATCAAACTTTATTATTTGATTCACTATTATAGTATTCTTAGTTTAATTTAAAATGATTCATTAAATTAATATTGCTAAACATTAACTATAAACTATTTTATATAACAAATGCAGATTCAATTAAATGTTGCTTAAAATTATTTCTAACTAACTGTATTATTATTATTATTATTATTATTGTTGTTGTTGTTGTTGTTGTTGTTGTTGTTGTTGTTGTTGCTTTTTTTTTGGGACATGACATAATTACTTGTTTCAATATTAAATTTATGCATATAGATTATGCTAATTGGATGAAAGCCCAAACTTGGAAGTGGTTAGTAGAAGCAGCGAAGTTCTTTTTTATTTTTTCTGTGGGTAATTATAATTGGAGTGATAGATGTTTGGGTTTCTTGGATATTGAGTAAAAATACTGTTAATGTATGCTATATTTTTTGGCCTATGACACAGAAAAAAAGTTTTTGTCCAAGAACAAAAAAAGAGCCAAGGCTAGGATCCCTAATAAACCAAAATTAATTACTCATTATAATATTTTATCATCCAATTTAATTAAGACTCCTCTCACGTGATTCTATTAAATTTTTTCTGCAATCTTGCTACTTTTCTGAAACACTGAATAATTTGTTTCCTATTTATACCCTTTGTCATAATCATAGCTTGTCATCAATTATCTATACATATAGATACTAAATTATTATCTATACCATAGAATTTACCCAAAAATAATTATATACATCATTTATCTTTTAAGCCCAAATTAGTGAAATTACTAAAGAAGCGAGTGATACAGAACTTGAAAATAGCAAATTCGATAAGTTTTTCTCTTATTCACCAAAAAAGTTACATACAGATCAGAATACATTAAAGAAGAATATATGGAATACGGTAAAATAATAGCCAAAGATATATGTCGTGTTATGTCAAATCAATTTAATTTTTATTTCCTTTGTTGTTATCAATTATGTTTTAATATAATTTTAATATACTATTAATATAAAATAATTTTATACGTATATACCTCCAAAATTGTGATAGATACCAATATAAAATGATGAGGCTTAGGTGATTAGTTATTCTTCTGGTCCATTTTCGTTCTCTTTGGACAATTCATAATCTCTTGTACATATATATTACTAAAAAAGAAAGTTTAGGAGACAAAACTTTTATTAAAATTTAGTTAGTATTTAATTAATAAAAAAATAAATAATTATATATTATTAGATATAATTTGATACTATTAAAAATATTAATGATAACTAATTAATAACTAAAAATAATAAAATTTGTTAGTTTCTTAGCACTTCTCTTACTAAAATATGATTTATATAATTTTAAGTTATAAAAGACGATTTTCTTTTCACTTCTATGTATTGTAGGAACAAAGATGATAAAAATGATATTTTAAAATTACAAAATTTGTTTCACTTGTTTGTCACATTATATTGGTATAAACATTTTATATAGGTAGATTTTGTAGTGGTCAAACATTTTATGGCTAAAAGTGATTTAGGTAGTGTTTTAAAGAGACAGAGATTGAAAAATTGAGATTGAAAAATAGAGATTAAAATAAGTCTTAGTATTATATTTGGTGTAAAGTAAGAGAAACTGAAAAAAAAATAAAATTTTAATTTAATTTGTATAAAGAATAAAATTAAAATTAATTAATTGAAATGAGTGTATTTAGGTACAAAATATTATTAAAATTTCAGTTTTTATCATTAAAAAATTCAGTCTCATGTGTCTCTATTTTTAAGGTATTGAAATACTAAAATTTTGAAAATAGAGACTAAAATTTTAATACTAATATCTGAGCCAACAAACATGATATTAAATCTCAGCTTTTGTTTTAATACCTCAAAACAAAAGCTACTTTTGAAAATATTTAAAGTAAAACTTTTTAAAATTGACGCGTACTTATTAATAAAAAAAATCTAACATAAATTTATACATTGATTAATTTCTAAATTTAATTTTTATATTTATATTTATTATAATTCATTTTAATTTTAAGAACTATTTTATCAAATATAATTATAATGTTTATATTTATTAAAAAATATTTTTAATTTAATTTTATCAAATACAAATACTATAATTTTTTAAAAATTATAAACTATTTTAGAAAATAAAAACTTTATCAAACAAAGGGGCGGCGGGGAGCCAATGAGCCACAATTACATTGCCTCTCATCAAACGGGGAGCTAAAAGACTTTCTGCTCTAAGCCTTTTGGTCTGGGCCTGTTCAGATTGTAAAAATAATAATAATAAATAAATGAAAAATAAAAAATCTCAAGCATATAATCTTGAACAATAAAAAGGATTTGAGATTTGCAAGAGCCAGTTTACGTTCAACTTTTCTGAAAAGCCTAATGTTATTGGCTTTTGCAGACTCTTTGATCGTCTTCTCGCATTCTTCGGCAGATATATCCCTTCCCCAGCATGCCTTAGCCTCAACGATCCTACTTGTGTCGTTGCTTCATCTGCCCCCGATTGAGTTACATCAATGGCTCTGCACCGTGCCTTCTCCTTATCAGCAAGGTACCTCCTGTTAATTTCTGAACCAGGAAATAAAAACAAAAGATTTATCATCATGCTCCATTGAACAATGAGTAGGACTACAGATAACATACCTTTAGTTTATTGTTTGTATTCAGGATACCACGCTTAACAGCAATCTTCACAACACAACTGCGAGACCGTGGAGATTTCCGTTTCTACCATGGTTCTGAGAATCGTTATTGAACCATTTTAATTATTAGTTTATTAATTTATTGGTCCAATTTGTTTAGTTTAGTTTGATGATTGGGCAAACAAATGATGATAAACATTGGTTGGGTTAAAAGTTCAATATTATCTAATGTGGGTGCTAGTGATGCATGCTCAAAATGTCTAATTTCATGGTGCATTAGGCACTTCAAGTGATACATAATATGAGCCCATTATTTTTCAAAGAGCAACAGAATATTATATGAATCAAGAGAGAGAACACCGAACACAAATTGGGAACAAAAAGAAAAAGAGGACATCTATCAACATCATGGGACAGCTGTGGCTCTAGCATAGAAACAAGACACCAAGACATCTCCACTAACACAAGGACATCAGTAAAGCAATATTCAGATTGTGGGGTGAGTAAAACACAAACTTGCAAAGAGCAGAAGCAGCAGAGGTAGTGGAGTAGAGGGAGAAAGAAGAGCATGCCAGGGAAGAAAGCAAATCTAAGGACAGCAGAAATGGTGGAATGGTTCCTCAACAAGCAGTGGTAGTGGAGCAGCATGGAACAAGGACTGCATGCCAGCTGAGACAGCTCCAACGGGTAGCTGGGACAAGGAAATGGAAGAGGCAAATTGGAGAGCAAGCTGAAGATATAAAGGAGACCTCATTTCAATATTTGAAGGCAAGAAAAAGATAGCGAAAATTTAGAGTATTATATTCTCTCAACCGAGTTGAATTATTTTTCTTCTACTAGCGCTTCATTTCTGATTTTCATTGTTATGGCTATGTTGTGTCATCTTTTGTATTGAGAAAAGGCTAAATATGTGAGTTGAAAAAGTCATGAGAGAAGAGGCAAGAGAGATGCATGAAAAAGCCAGATGAATTCTTTCTGTGTAATTTGGTTTCTGTGAACTAAGGTTTAGTTCCCCTTGCCAAGTTGGAAAAGCACTTGGTGGTAACTTGAATCTGCAGATTCCCCTTGCCAAGTTGGGATAGCACTTGGTATTTCTGAATCTAGCTAGGTTTCCTTTCCAAGTTGGGACAACACTTGGGAAGCTGAGCTTTGGTGAAGAAAGCTTAGTGGTAGATACTAGTTGAATTAGGTTGTAATTCAATAGTATTGGTGATTGTAGTCTGAAAATTCCATCATGGTTGTGGTGGAGACTGGATGTAAGTTTCATGACACTTAGAAACCGAACCAGGATACATGCTGGCCTCTTTCTCTTCTTCCCTTCTCTTTTTCTGTTCTGCACATGAGACAAAACAAAAAAATCTCCTGTAATTTCTGCTTCTGTGAAAATAGAGCTTTAAAAGCTAATTTTGTGCAAACTTGATTCAACCCCCCTTCTCAAGTTCATTCAGAACCATCAATTGGTTTCAGGAGCAAGGTCTCAAGGAGTCAAACTTCACAGCTTGGAGTAAAGATCCATGGCCAACAATATGAGTCCCAACATCGTGGCTTTCACTCTCACTGAAGGGCAGTCTAATAATAGACCTCTACTTCAATAGCAGCAACTTTTCTTACTGGAAAGAAAGAATGAGAATTTTCGTGCAGTCAATTGACTACAACATCTAAAAGATCATTCTCAACGGACTAGACGTTCCCACTAAACAGAATGCTGATGGAGAAGTTGTGGCAAAAGAAGACAGCGAGTAGACAAATGAAGAAAAGAAGAAGGTTGAACTCAATGTCAAGGCAATCAACCTGATGCACTGTGCAATCATTTTTGAAGAGTTCAGAAAAGTGTCAAGGTGCAAAACGGCTAAAAAAATATGGGACAAGTTCAGACTCACTCATGAAGGCACTAAGCATGTGAGGGAGACCAGAATTGACATGCTGATGAAGGAGTATGAAATGTTCAGCATGAAGGAGGATGAGAGCATCGATCAAATGTTCGAAAGGTTTTTAATAATCATCAACAATCTGGATGCCATGGGAAGGAACTATTCTGAAGAAACCTTAGTGAGGAAGATCTTGAGAAGTCTTACTAAGAAATGGGAAGTAAAAAGCACAGTCATCTCTGAAAAGAATGATTTGATCAAAATCACCTATGATGAGCTAAGAGGCAAGCTTCTGCCCTATGAAACCACTCACATGTCTCAAGACAAAGATGACAAAAAGAAAAGTATAACACTAAAATAAAAAATGACAGCCAAAGAAGAAGAATCTGATAACAGTTTCTCAGATGAAGAAATGGTGCTCTTTGCAAGAAAAATGAGAAGACTACTGAGATTCAAAAGCAAAGGCAAAGGAAGCTCTTCATCCAAAGACTTCAAGAAAGATCAAGTCAAGTTCACATACCACCACTGCAAGGAACCAGGTCACTTCAAGTCAGATTGCCCTCAACTTAAGAAAGGCAAAAAATCCAAGAAATACAAAAAGAAGGTGATGATGGCAACATGGGAGGACTTGGAGAACGATACCATCTTAGAGAGCTTAGATCAAGAAGCTCAGCTATATCTGATGGCAGATCATGATGATAAAGATGAGGTAGTTCTTTCTGACTTATCTATTGATGAACTGCACTACATTATCAAAGATATTACTGTGAACTCTATGAAACTCTTAAATAAGTATGCTAAATGCAAGAAAGATAATGAGGCATTGAGGATAGAAAATAATTTTCTTTTAAAAAAAGGTTAAAGCAACCGAAACTTGCAACGAAAACTTTTTAAAAGAAGAAAATTATTCTTTACGAGCTGAATTAGAAAAATTCAAATTCAAGCATAAAGTCATTGCTTCCATTGATTTGATTTCTGAAAACAAAAAGTTGAATGAACAAATTAAAAATATGAATGAAGACTTAGCAAAGTTTGTTCAAGGTTCCCAAAACTTGGATAAATTACTTGCTTGTCAAAGGTTTGGGTCTGAAAAATCTGGACTTGGATTCAAAGAAGGAAGTAAGGCTATTTTCAAACAAAATGTTCAAAAATCTAAAGCCTCCTCTTTCAAGTTTTCAAACTAAAAGGTTTTAGTAAACCTCAAAAATCAGTGAGCAAGAACCATTGCTACAAGTACAATAGAAAAGGTCATGATCATCCTCAATGTTTTATCTTTCTAAGGTCTTTTGGTAATGATAGTAAATTATATAAAGTTGTTCATGATTTTAATGCTCTTGGGCAACCAAAAAGATTTCACATCAAAGGATCCAAATGGATTTGGATACCTAAGGTTAGTTGAAGAACATGCAGGTTTGCCTTACATCCAAGAAGAAATTGGACATGTGGTATCTTTATAGTGGATGTTCAAGGCATATGACCAGAAATGATAGTTTCTTCATTAAACTCAATAAGTATGATGGATGATTTATCACTTTTGGAGATAATGGTAAAGGTAAAATAATTGCCATTGGTAAGGTTGGCAAAGATTTTTCTACTTGCATTGAAAGTGTCTTTTTAGTAGATGGGTTAAAGCATAATATATTAAGTATAAGTCAATTGTGTGACCTAAGATATGCTGTAAGCCTGTAACCTTTAGAAAATCTGATTGTATGGTCATTAATGATAAAATAGGGGTTGTTTTGTTTGTTTCCAAAAGAAGTGACAATGTTTATGGTCTCACACTAGATGATCTTAAAGTTCAAAATGTGACTTGTTTCTCTTCAATGGAATCTAAAAAATGGATGTGGTATAAGAGATTAGGACATGCTAGCATGTTCCAAATCTCTAAGCTTGTTAAAAGAGGCTTAGTAAGAGGTCTTTCTAATATTAAATTTGATAAGAACATCACTTGTGATGCTTGTCAAATGGGTAAACAAACAAAAACATCTTTTAAACCCAAGGAAGACGTTTCAACTAAGAAACCATTGGAGTTGTTGCATCTTGATCTGTTTGGACCAACTAGGACTCAAAGTCTTGGAGAAAAAAGTTATGGCATGGTTATTGTGGATGACTACACTAGGTTTGGTTAGGTGTTCTTTATAGCTCATAAACATGAAGTATTTTCTGTTTTTGAAAAATTCAGCAAGAAGATTCAAAATGAAAAGGGTTTAAAAATTGTTTCAATTAGAAGTGACCATGGCAAAGTATTTTAAAATCAATACTTTGAATCTTTTTGTGATGAACTAGGCATATCACATAACTTCTCTTGCCCTAGAACACCTCAATAAAATGGTGTTGTAGAAAGAAGAAATAGAAGTTTACAAGAAATGGCTAAAGCTCTGTTATGTGAATATGATATTCCCAAGTTTTTATGGGCTGAAGCTGTGAATACAACTTGCTATGTTTTAAATAGAACCATCATTAAAAAGTTCTTGAAGAAAATCCCATATGAACTTTGGAAAGGGCATCCTCCCAATCTTAGTTACTTTCATGTGTTTGGCTGCAAGTGTTTCATACTAAATATCAAAGAAAATTTAGGAAAATTTGATCCTAAAACACATGAAGGAATTTTTCTTGGTTATTTGATGAGCAGATAATTTATACGCTTTTTGGCATTGTTTTTAGGTAGTTTTTAGTAAGTTCAAGCTACTTTTAGGGATGTTTTCATTAGTTTTATGTTAAATTCATATTTCTGGACTTTACTATGAGTTTGTGTGTTTTCTGTGATTTCAGGTAAATTCTGGCTGAAATTGAGGGATTTGAGCAAAACTCTGAAAAAGGCTGACAAAAAGACTGCTGATGCTGTTGGAATCTGACCTCCCTGCACTCGAAATGAATTTTCTGGAGCTACAGAACTCCAATTGGCGCGCTCTTAACGGCGTTGGAAAGTAGACATCTAGAGCTTTCCAGCAATATATAATAGTCTATACTTTATTCGGAAATTGATGATGTAACTTGGCGCTGAATGCCAAGTACATGCTGCTGTCTGGAGTTAAACGCCAGAAAAACGTCATGATCCGGAGTTGAACGCCCAAAACACGTTATAACTTGGAGTTCAACTCCAAGAAAAGCCTCAGCTCGTGGATAGATCAAGCTTAGCCCAAGCATACACCAAGTGGGCCCCGGAAGTGGATTTATGCATCAAATACTTACTCATGTAAACCCTAGCAGCTAGTCTAGTATAAATAGGATAAGTTACTATTGTATTAGACATCTTTTGACAGTTTAATCTTTTGATCATTCGGCCTCTTGATCATGGAGAGGGCTGGTGATGAGCGGATAATTTATACGCTTTTTGGCATTGTTTTTAGTGTGTTTTTAGTATGATCTAGTTAGTTTTTAGTATATTTTTATTAGTTTTTAGTTAAAATTCACTTTTCTGGACTTTACTATGAGTTTGTGTGTTTTCATGTGATTTCAGGTAATTTCTGGCTGAAATTGAGGGACTTGAGCAAAACTCTGAA
>NC_029774.3:36850049-36851910 GCF_000817695.3 Arachis duranensis
GTTCTCAATTTGCTTTGATCTTATTTTCTTTTTAATTTTCGAATTTTTATTTTAATTTCCTTTTGTTTTATTTTATTTTTTCGGTTAATTCAAAATAATAATAATAATAATAATAATAATAATAATAATATTTCTATCTACTTGCAATTCATATCATATTCCCTTTCTCCATCATGGACCTAAGTGGGATTGATCAGTCCAGAAGGACTCTGGGGTCATATGCTAACCCCACTACTGCTTCATATGGAAGTAGTATCTGTATACACTCCATTAGAGCCAGTAATTTTGAGTTAAATCCTCAGCTCATTATCATGGTGCAGCAAAATTTCCAGTATTCCGGTCTTCCACAAGAATAACCTACTGAGTTTCTAGCACAGTTCTTACAAATTGCTAACACAGTACGTGATAAGAAAGTGGATCAGGATGTCTACAAATTATTGCTGTTTTCATTTGCTGTAAAAGACCAAGCTAAGAGGTGGTTAAACAACTAACCCAAAGCCAACATAAGAACATGGAAATAGTTGTCAGACAAATTCCTGAATCAATATTTTCCTCCAAAAAGGATGACACAGCTAAGGCTGGACATCCAAGGCTTTAAACAAGAGGATAATGAATCTCTTTATGATGCTTGGGAGAGGTACAGAGAGATGCTAAGGAAATGCCCCTCTAAAATGATTTCAGAGTGGGTGCAGTTAGACATCTTCTACTATGGGCTTACAGAAAAGGCCCAGATATCTCTAGACTACTCAGCTGGTGGATCTATACACATGAGAAAGACAATTGAAGAGGCTCAAGAGCTCATAGATACGGTTGCTAGAAATCAGCATCTGTACTTAATTAGTGAGTCCTACATGAAAGAAGAAGCTAAGGCAGTATCAACTGACTTTAGTCCTCAGGAACAAGTTGCTGAACTCAATCAGCAACTATCTTCTATCACAAAATAGTTAGCAGAATTTAAGAAGATGCTACAAGAAACCAAAAATGCTAATAAGGATATGGAATCACAATTGAATTAGACAAAACAGTAGTTATCAAAACAAATAACAGAAGAGTGCCAAGCAGTTCAATTAAGAAGTGGAAAAACATTAAATACCTCAACTCAAATCAGTAGAAAGCCAAGAAAAGAACAACTGGCAGAGGATGAGTAAACTGCCACCCAAAATTCCTCTGAGGACAGTAAGAGCCCAGAGAGGAATGATTCTGGTGTTCAAACGCCAGAAAAGGGTGAAAAACTGGTGTTAAACGCCCAGTGGATGCCTAGTTCTGGCGTTCAAATACCAAAAAAGGGTGAAAAGTTGGCGTTAAACGCCTAATGGGAGCCTAATTCTGGCGTTAAAACGCCCATCCAGCCCCCAAGCCTGGCGTTCAAACTCCAATGAGGGATCAGAGACCTACAAGTGCTGATAATAACTCCCTCAAGAAGGATTCTCAACCTGCCTCTGTAGGAAATAAACCTGCAGCAACCAAGGTTGAAGAATACAAAGCTAAAATACCTTATCCTCAGAAACTCCGCCAAGCAGAATAGGATAAACAATTTGCCCGCTTTGCAGACTATCTCAAGACTCTTGAAATCAAGATTCCGTTTGCAGAGGCACTTGAGAAAATACCCTCTTATGCTAAGTTCATGAAAGAGATCTTAAGTCATAAGAAGGATTGGAGAGAAACTGAAAAAGTCTTTCTCACTGAAGAATGCAGTGCAGTCATCTTAAAGAGCTCACCAGAGAAGCTTAAAGATCCTGGGAGCTTTATGATACCATGCACATTGGAGGGTACTTATTCCAAGATAGCTCTATGTGATCTTGGGGCAAGTATTAACCTAATCCCTGCATCCACTATCAGAAAGCTTGGCTTGACTGAAGAG
>NC_029774.3:36853046-36853476 GCF_000817695.3 Arachis duranensis
TTTGAGACCCTGAAAGCTAAGCTGGTCACAGCACCAGTCATCTCTGCACCAGACTGGACATTACCATTTGAAATAATGTGTGATGCCAGTGACCATGCTATTGGTGCAGTGTTGGGACAGAGACATGACAAGCTTCTGCACGTCATTTACTATGCTAGTCGTGTTCTAAATGACGCACAGAAGAATTACACAACCACAGAAAAAGAGTTACTTGCAGTGGTCTATGCCATTGACAAGTTTAGATCCTATCTAGTGGGATCCAAAGTGGTTGTGTACACTGACCATGCTGCTCTTAAATACTTACTCACAAAGTAGGATTCAAAACCCAGGCTTATAAGATGGGTGTTACTTCTGCAAGAGTTTGATATAGAAATAAGAGACAGAAAAGGGACAGAGAACCAAGTAGCTGATCATCTGTCCCGAATAGAAC
>NC_029774.3:36854357-36854531 GCF_000817695.3 Arachis duranensis
CGAGAGTTTGTGCGTAACTGTGACAGTTGCCAAAGAGCTGGTAACTTGCCTCACGGATATGCCATGCCTCAACAAGGGATAGTAGAGATAGAATTGTTTGATGTATGGGGAATTGACTTCATGGGTCCATTCCCACCATCATACTCAAACACTTACATTCTGGTAGCAGTGGAG
>NC_029774.3:36856525-36857476 GCF_000817695.3 Arachis duranensis
TCAAAATCAAGGTTGTTGAGTCCTAACTCTGTGAAAACCTCTATCATTAGGAGCCTATCTAAATTTTTTGTTTTCTATTTTTTCTAGTCTCATCTTATATCTATTTTTGAGTCTTGTTCTTAATTCATAATTAATAAAATTTAAAATTCATGTCTTAAAGCTATGAATGTCCTATGAATCCATCACCTCTCTTAAATGAAAAAATGCTTTAATCACAAAAGAACAAGAAGTACATGATTTCGAAATTTATCCTTGAAACTAGTTGAATTAGTTTGATGTGGTGACAATACTTTTTGTTTTCTGAATGAATGCTTGAACAGTGCATATGTCTTTTGAATTTGTTGTTTTGCGAATGTTAAAATTGTTGGCTCTTGAAAGAATGAGGAAAAAGAGAACTGTTATTGAGGATCTAAAAAATCATCAGATTGATTCTTGAAGCAAGAAAAAGCAGTGAATACAAAAAAAAAGAAAAAATTTCGAAAAAAAAAAGAAAAAGAAAGAAACAAAGTTGTGATCCAAGGCAAAAAGAGTGTGCTTAAGAACCCTGGACACCTCTAATTGGGGACTCTAGCAAAGCTGGGTCACAATCTGAAAAGGTTCACCCAATTATGTGTCTGTGGCATGTATGTATCCGGTGGTAATACTGGAAAACAGAGTGCTTTGGGCCACAGCCAAGACTCATACACTAGCTATGTTCAAGAATCATTATATTTAACTTGGAGAATCAATAACATTATCTGAGTTCTGAGTTCTTATAGATGCCAATCATTCTGAACTTCAAGGGATAGAGTGAGATGCCAAAACTGTTCGGAGGCAAAAAGCTACTAGTCCCGCTCATCTAATTGGAGCTAAGTTTCCTTGATATTTTGGAGTCTATATTATATTCTCTTCTTTTTATCCTATTTTGATTTTCAGTTGCTTGGGGACAAGCAACAATTTAAGTTTGGTGTT
>NC_029774.3:36857620-36857933 GCF_000817695.3 Arachis duranensis
TTAGTTTTTAGTTAAAATTCACTTTTCTGGACTTTACTATGAGTTTGTGTGTTTTTCTGTGATTTCAGGTATTTTCTGGCTGAAATTGAGGGTCCTGAGCAAAAATCTGATTCAGAGACTGAGAAGGACTGTAAATGCTGTTGGATTCTGACCTCCCTGCACTCGAAGTGGATTTTCTGGAGCTACAGAAGCCCAATTGGCGCGCTCTCAACGGGATTGGAAAGTAGACATCCTGGGCTTTCCAGCAATATATAATATTCCATACTTTGCCCGAGATTTGATGGCCCAAACCGGCATGGCAAAACAGCCTCAG
>NC_029774.3:36858021-36858346 GCF_000817695.3 Arachis duranensis
CTTGGAGTTAAACGCCCAAACTGGCATGAAAGCTGGCGTTTAACTCCAGAAAAGGTCTCTACACATGAAAGCTTCAATGCTTAGCCCAAGCACACACTAAGTGGACCCAGAAGTGGATTTTTACGTCATTTACTCATTTCTGTATACCCTAGGTTACTAGTTCACTATTAATAGGATCTTTTGACATTGTATCTGGACCTCATGACACTTTACACATTTCTTTGTGTACCTTTTACAGTATGAGTCTCTAAACCCCATGGTTGGGGGTGAGGAGCTCTACTGTGTCTTGATGGATTAATGCAATTACTACTGTTTTTCATTCAAT
>NC_029774.3:36862177-36863505 GCF_000817695.3 Arachis duranensis
TGGGATAAGCTGGTCATTGCCTTCTTGGATAAATTCTTTCCTCCTCAAAAGCTGAGCAAGCTGAGAGTGGATGTTCAAACCTTCAAATAAAAAGATGGTGAATCCCTCTATGAAGCTTGGGAAAGATACAAGCAGATGACCAAAAAGTGTCCTTCTGACATGTTTTCAGAATGGATCATATTAGATATATTCTATTATGGTCTATCTGAATTTTCGAAAATGTCATTGGACCATTTTGCAGGTGGATCTATTCACCTAAAGAAAACGCCTAAAGAGGCTCAAGAACTCATTAACATGGTTGCAAACAACCAATTCATGTACACTTCTGAGAGGAATTCCGTGAATAATGGGATACCTCAGAAGAAAGGAGTTCTTGAAATTGATGCTCTGAATGCCATATTGGCTCAGACAAAGTGTTGACTCAACAGGTCAACATGATCTCTCAAAGTCTGAATGGATGGCAACATGCATCCAACAGTACTGAAGAGGCAGCTTCTGAAGAAGCTTATAATCCTGAGAACCCTGCAATGGCAGAGGTTAATTACATGGGTGAACCTTATGGAAACACCTATAACTCATCATGGAGAAATCATCCAAATTTCTCATGGAAGGATCAACAAAAGCCTCAACAAGGCTTTAACAATGGTGGACGTAATAGGCTGAGCAATAGTAAGCCATATCCATCATCTTCTCAGCAACAGACAGAGAATTCAGAATAAAACACTTCTAATTTAGCTAATATTGTCTCTGATCTGTCAAAGGCCACTTTCAGTTTCATGAATGAAACAAGATCCTCCATCAGAAATCTGGAGGCACAAGTGGGCCAGCTGAGTAAGATAGTTGTTGAAACTCCTCCCAGTATTCTCCCAAGCAATACAGAAGAGAATCCAAAAGGAGAGTGCAAGGCCATTAATGTGATCAATGTGGCCGAATGCACAAGGGAGGAGGAGGACGAAAATCCTAGTGAGGAAGACCTCCTGGGACGTTCTTCAAGCAAGAAGGAGTTTCCTATTAAGGATCCAAAGGAATCTAAGGCTCAAATAGAGACCATAGAGATTCCATTAAATCTCCTTCTGCCATTCATGAGCTCTGAAGACTATTCTTCCTCTGAAGAGGATGAAGATGTGACTGGAGAGCAAGTTGCTCAATATTTAGGAGCTATCATGAAGCTAAATGCCAAGTTGTTTGGTAATGAGACTTGGAAAAGTGAACCTCCCTTGCTCATTAATGAACTAGATTCCTGGATTCAGCAAACTCTACCTCAAAAGAAACAAGATCCTGGCAAGTTCCTAATACCTTGTACCATAGGCACCATGACCTTTGAAAAT
>NC_029774.3:36863664-36865300 GCF_000817695.3 Arachis duranensis
GGGATCATTGAGGTACAACCTGCCTTGTTCTCATTACAATTGGCAGACAAGTCAGTAAGACAACCTTATGGATTAGTAGAGGACGTGTTAGTGAAGGTTGAAGGCCTTTACATCCCTGCTGATTTCATAATCTTAGACACTATGAAGGAAGAGGATGAATGCATCATCTTTGGAAGACCTTTCCTAGCCACAGCAGGAGCTGTGATAGATGTCAACAGAGGTGAACTAGTCCTTCAATTGAATGGGGACTACCTTGTGTTTAAGGCACATGGCCATCCCTATGTGACAAAAGAGAGTAAGCATGAAGAGCTTCTCTCAGTTCAGAGTCAAGAAGAGCCCCCACAGTCAAACTCTACGTTTGGTGTTGTGAAGCCACAACCAAACTCTAAGTTTGGTGTTAAGATCCCATATCCAAACTCTAAGTTTGGTGATGGGACTATACAACATTGACCTGATCACCTTGTGGCTCCATGAGAGCCACTGTCACGCTATTGACATTAAAGAAGCGCTTGTTGGGAGGCAACCCAATTTTATTTATCTAATTTTTATTTTATTGTTATTTTGTGTTTTATTAGGTACATGATCATGAGGAGTCACGAAAAAAATCATAAAAATTAAAAACAGAATCAAAAACAACAGAAGAAAAAATTCACACCCTGGAGGACGCACAGGCTGGCATTCAACGCCAGTAAGATGCATCTGGCCGGCGTTCAACGCCAGAACAGAGCATCAACATGGCGCTGAACGCCAGAAACAAGCAACATTCTGGCGTTGAACGCCAGGAATGTGCCTAGAGAAGAAAAGCTGGCGCTGAACGCCAGTAACAAGCATGAAACTGGTGTTCAACGCCAGAAACATGCTTTACATGGGCGTTGAATGCCCAGAATGTGCACCAATGGGCGTTTAAACGCCAGAATGGTGTGCAAAGGCATTTTACATGCCTATTTGGTGCAGGGATGGAATTCCTTGACACCTCAGGATCTGTGGATCCCACAGGATCACCTCAGGATCTGTGGACCCCACAGGATCCCCACCTACTATATTTCCACCTTACCTCTTAATCCTATTTTTGTGATTACTCCTCCCCATGTCACACTTCCCAACACTCTTCACCAATCATCTCAATTACTCTTCCCAATCACCCCCTTCACCACTCACATCCATCCACTCTTCCCCATAAACCCCACCTACCTTCAAAAATTCAAAACCATTTTCCCACCCATTCCCACCCTAAATGGCTGAACAAACACTACCCCCTCTCCCTATATATACCCTTCCATTCTACTTCATTTTCACCCAACACAACCCCTTCTTCTTCACCTAGGCCGAACCTACATCTCTTCCCCTCTACCATATTTTCTTCTTCTTCTTCTTCTTCTTCTTCTTCTTCTTCTCTTCTTCTTTCTTCTATTGCTCGAGGACGAGCAATATTTTAAGTTTGGTGTGTGGTCAAAGCACAATCTTTTTTGTTTTCCACTACCATCAATGGAACCTAAGGCCGGAAAAGGAAAAGGGAAGACAAAAGCTTCCACCTCCGAGTCATGGGAGATGGAAAGATTAATCTCCAAAAGCCATCAAGACCACTTCTATGATGTTGTGGCAAAGAAGAAGGTGATCCCTGAGGTCCTTTTCAAGC
>NC_029774.3:36867829-36917931 GCF_000817695.3 Arachis duranensis
AGATGATTAGCCGTGCTGTGACAGAGCATAGGAACGTTTTCACTGAGAGGATGGGATGTAGCCATTGACAACGGTGATGCCCTACATACAGCTTGCCATGGAAAGGAGTAGGAAGGATTGGATGAATGTAATAAGAAAATAGAGATACGAGAGGAGCACAGCATCTTCACACACTTATCTGAAATTCCCACCATTAATTTACATAAATATTTCTATCTTATTTTATTTTCTTTTTATTATTAATTTTCGAAACCCAAAACTGTTTAATCTGCCTAACTGAGATTTACAAGGTGACCATAGCTTGCTTCATACCAACAATCTCTGTGGGATCGACCCTTACTCACGTAAGGTATTACTTGGATGACCCAGTACACTTGCTGGTTAAGTTGAACGGAGTTGTGGAAAGAAAGTGTTGAGTTAGTCTTTTTGGCACATGCCAAAGAGCCATTATTGTTGATCACAATTTTGTCCACCATTATTCCACTCATAGCAAGACTTATAGAGTATACAACAAACTGTTAAAAAAACCATGCATGTCACATTCTGTGAGTCTAACAATGTTCCTAGTGTTTGCATTGATGATAGTCCATGTTTTGAAGCTGAATTACCCAAGAATACTGAGTCAATTCCTCAAAATCCAAGTTCTTATGAAGTTGTACTTGTTAGCAGCGAAAATTCCAATTTTGCAGGGGACAATTTGGAATTATCTCCTATCGCAGCAGAAAACACTGATGCAGAGGCCATTGTTGATCAAGAGGAACCTGAATCCTCAACTCAAACCAAAAGGCCCAGGGAATGAAATTTTCTAAAAAACTATCCAGAGAAATTCATAATTGGTGATCCCTCCAAAGGAATATCAACTAGATCATCTTTGAAAAGAGCTGAATCCACTAACTTAGCTCTTATATCAAAGATTGAACTTCAAAATATCCAAGAAGCTCTTGCTGATCTACCTTGGGTATTAGCTATGGAGGAGGAATTGCAGAAGTTTGAGAAAAACCAGGTCTGGAGATTAGTGCCTCACTCAATGAAAAGAAAGTCACTGGCACTAAATGGATTTTCAGAAATAAATTGGGTGAAGATGGAACCATTATCCGAAACAAAGCAAGATTGGTTGCTCAAGGCTATGATCAAGAGGAATGGATTGATTTCGATGAATCCTTTGCACCTGTAGCTTGAATGGAAGCCATCAGATTGCTCCTTGCATATGCAGCTCATTGTGGCTTCAAGCTATTCCAAATAGACGTAAAGTGTGCTTTCCTCAATGGCATAATAGATAGAGAGATTTATGTGGCTCAACCATTTGGGTTTGAAAACAAAATTTTTTCTAACCATGTTTTCAAACTAGCTAAAGCCATATATGGTTTAAGACAAGCTCCTAGAGCTTGGTATGAGAGGCTTAGCTCATTTTTATTGAAAAAAATTTTCAAAGAGGAGCCATTGACACCACTTTATTTATTAAGAATTATAATGATCATTTCATTATTGTGCAAGTTTATGTTGATTATATTATCTTTGGTTCGGCTAATGAGGATTTGTGTGTAGATTTTGCTAAGCTTATGACTAGTGAATTTGATATGAGCATGATGGGAGAGCTCAACTTCTTTCTAGGCTTGCAAATAAAGCAAACTGCAGAAGGCATATTCATTCATCAAGAAAAATATGCAAAGGAACTTGTTAAGAAATTCGGGCTAAAAAGTGCCAAGCCAATGGGAACTCCCATGCATCCAAATATCAAGCTTGACAAAGATGAACATGCTAGAGATGTTGATGAGATGCGCTATAGAGGGATCATTGGCTCTTTGATGTATCTAGCCTCCTCAAGGCTTGATATCATCCAAAGTGTTGGAGTATCCTCAATATTTCAATCAAAGCCTAAGGAATCACTTTTTTCAGCTGTCAAGAGGATCATCCGATACATGCTTGGTACCACTGATATGGTTTATGGTTTCCAAAGACTGATTCCTTTCAATTAGTGGATTTTTGTGATGCAGATTTTGTTGGGGACAGAATTGATAGAAGAAGCATAAGTGGCATGTGTTACTTCCTTAGAAAATCACTCATTGTTTGGTCAAGCAAAAAGCAAACAACAGTAGCACTCTCTACTGCCGAAGCTGAGTACATTACAGCCTTATCTTGTTGTTCTCAACTACTATGGTTAAAAACTCAGTTAGCTGATTATAAACTGAAAGTAT
Source organism: Arachis duranensis (assembly GCF_000817695.3). Classification (NCBI taxonomy): domain Eukaryota; kingdom Viridiplantae; phylum Streptophyta; class Magnoliopsida; order Fabales; family Fabaceae; genus Arachis; species Arachis duranensis. The sequence goes on from NC_029774.3 coordinate 36,870,025, forward strand.
CTAACATTCTATTGTTTTGTGACAATATGAGTGCTATAAATATTTTCAAAAACCTTGTTTTGCACTTTATAACAAAGCACATAGAAGTTAGATTTCATTCTATAAGAGAACATGTGCAAAATGAAAATTTAGATATTCAGTTTGTTAAATCTGAAGATCAACTATCTGATATTTTTACTAAACCATTGATAGAAGAGAGGTTCAGCAAATTACGAACTGCTCTGGGCATTCTTGATTCATCTAATTTTTCTTAATCCTTCTGACATTCTGGTTCAAGCGTTTTGTCTCATAAGTCGAGATGAGACTATTTTGGGCAGATGATGAGTAGCTTCATTAATTTGATTTGTTGCTATTTAGACTCGTTGGAGGCTTATCAGATTTGGTGGGCCTAGGATGTTTACTTGTCTACTCTTAGATGGGCCACTTATGTCTAAAAGTGTTGGGCCTATTTTGGATTTGGATTTAAAAAAAATTGTTTTTCATTTTAACTTGGACTTATATTTTTGTTTTCAATATTAATTTTTTCATTTTTTGAAAACAAGGTTCATTTGGTTACAGAGGTAAAATTCAATGTTTTTTAAAATTTTTATTTTTCAACTCAATTTCAAGGTGAGACTATTGCACTACTTTAGAATTATATCAAATCACCACTTTATGCACTGTTTCACACACATTTCTCTCTACTCTTTTATCCGACTCTTTCCATTTGACCAATGTTCTACTATATTGGTTCCTAAATCTAATTCTTCCAAGATCAGAACTACAACTGGAATTGTAAAGATGTGTTTCAAGAGTTTGTGACCTTGTATGATCTTCTTATTATCTTTGGGGCTAAGAAGGAATGGCTGAATCTGCTATCAAGAAGACCAAAGGCCACATTTCGCATCCTCCGAAACTTTATTTTGCCTGTGTTGGATAGTTGTAAACAATTTACTTAGTTTATTTTGATTACCACTTATGGCTACTACTGCTCTGAACCTAACACTCTTGTGCAGATTTCTTAATTTTCCCTCCTTGATGACAAAAGGGGGAGAAAAGAAAATAAAAGAAAAGATAGCATATTAGCATTGGCTTAGGTTATAGACAATAATGCTTAATATCTATTATTGTGCTTAACTTTAATTGCTCTGTACTTTGTGTTATTGTTATCTAAATTGCTCAGTGCTTGGTGTTATTGTTACTATGATATATTGCTGTGGAAATTATTTTTGACTGTTTTAAATTTTATCCACTTGAAGATGTAAGTCATGATTAAGGGGGATAAATGCTAACATTGAGGGGGAGCAACACACACTCTGAATGGCATCAAAGGGAAGTGCTCTCAACTCATTCAAATTAATTTTTAACTTCAATTATCCTCTTTTATCATGTTTGTCATCAAGGGGGAGATTGTTGAGCTTAGTTTGATGATTGGGCAAACAAATGACGACAAACATTGGTTGGGTTAAAAGCCCAATATTATCTAATGTGGGTGCTAGTGATGCAGGCCCAAAATATCTAATTTCATGGTGCATCAGCCACTTCAAGTGATACACAACATGAGCCCATTATTTTCCAAAGAGCAACAGATTATTATATGAGTCAAGAGAGAGAGCACCGAACACAAATTGAGAACAAAAAGAAAGAAAAAAAGAGGACATCTGTCAATATCATGGGACAGCTGTGGCTCTAGCATAGAAATAAGACACCAAGACATCTCCACTAATACAAGGATATCAGCAAAGCAACATTCAGATTGTGGGTGAGTAAAACACAAACTTGCAAAGAGAAGAAGTAGCAGAGATAATGGAGCAGAGGGAGAAAAAAGAGCATGCCAGGGGAGAAAGCAAATCCAAGGACAGCAGAGATGGTGGAATGGTTCCTCGACAAGCAGTGGCAGTGGAGCAGCATGGAGCAAGGACTACATGCCAGCTGAGACAGCTCCAACGGATAGCTGGGACAAGGAAATGAAAGAGGAAAATTGGATAGCAAGCTGAAGATATAAAGGAGACCTCATTCTAACATTTGAAGGCAAGAAAAAGAGAGCAAAAATTTAGAGCATCATATTCTCTCAACCGAGCTGAATTCTTTTTCTTCTACTAGTACTTCATTTTTTTTTTCATTGTTATAGTTGTCTTGTGTCATCTTTTGTATTGAGAAAAGGCTAAATATGTGAGTTGAAAAAGTCATGAGAGAAGAGGCAAGAAAGATGCATGAAAAAGCCAGATGAATTCTTTCTGTGTAATTTGGTTTCTGTGAACTAAGGTTTAGTTTCCCTTGCCAAGTTGGGATAGCACTTGGTGGTAAATTGAATCTGCGGATTTTCCTTGCCAAGTTGGAATAGCACTTGGTGTTTCTGAATCTGACTAGGTTCGCTTTCCAAGTTGGGACAGCACTTGGGAAGCTGAGCTTTGGTGAAGAAAGCTTAGTGGTAGATACTAGTTGAATTAGGTTATAATTCAATAGTATTGGTGATTATAGTCTGTTGATTATAGTGAAAATTTCACCATGATTGTGGTGGAGACTGGATGTAGGTTTCATGGCACTTAGAAATCGAACCAGGATACATGCTGGCCTCTTTCTCTTCTTCCCTTCTCTTTTTTTATTCTGCACATGAGACAAAACGAAAAAATCTCTTGCAATTTCTGCTTCTGCGAAAGAGCTTGAAAAGCTAATTTTGTGCAAACGTGATTCAACCCCCTTTCTCAAGTTCTTTCAGAACCATCACAATTGATTTAATTATGGCTCAACTGGAAAAACCATTTTAAAGTAAAATAATAAATAAATTATAAATAAACATCTTGAAATATAATTATAGTTTAACATAAATCTTAAAATATCATTCAAATTTAAAAATATCATGAACTGAAGTCATATTATCTTATCAAAATATAGTAATAAAACTAAAATTAAACATAGAATTACAAGTTATCCTCTAGATTTTCAATGATACAAAAAATTAAACAATTCTAATTCTAATGAATCGGAATAGAAATTGAAACTCTATATTGGCTAACCTATGTCTCATAACTCTCTAGAAGTTTGATAATAAAAGAATGAATATTGGCTAGTCTTGCAACTTATTCAATCTCAACTTGGTCAACATCAGATCTTCCTAAAATTATGTTCTCTAATTGTTGTCGCAAACAAAGCTGATTCTTGACTCACTAGTCCTATTTTCTGCCTCAACCATTTTAGCTTCAAACTCTTAACATCATTTTTAACTAGCAAAATCGGTCCTATACACAATTTCTTCAATTAATTAGTGTCACATAACATGCCATACCATATCATATGGCCTTTAATTAATATTAATATGTATAACTTCAATTTAAAATTTTTTAACAAATAACTACATACTAAACAAAAATGGTTTTTAACAAAGAAAGAACTTCTTGGCTTTTAGCAAAGAGCTTAGCCAAAGTGGTTGTGTGAATGACTCCAATAATAGCTATCAAAGAAACTACAACAAGAGTGACCACTGTTAATTACCACACAGTACTGAATTTCACAGCAAACCTAGAAATAAATGTGCCAAAGTAGTGAAAAACTATCCCTGTCTTACTAATAATGAGAATAGAAAAATTCAATCTCTTAAACTCAATAGTTACATCAGCTATCCAACTAAATAATTGCATCACAGTTATCATAAACTGATTTTAAAGTCTAGAAGAAGAGTAAAATTAAAAATATGAAGCATATAATAAATAAAAAGATCACCAATTACAAATTTTTTAATAAGAACAATGAAAAAAGATTAACAGTTTTCAACCCAATTTTAAAAAAGCTCATCACAATTATTAACAACAACAAAAAGTGTTGAAGGAACAGTGAATCAGTATCATAGGCAGTGTAAATTTAAAATCTAAAAGTTATCAATCTAAAATTTATCATCAAATACAATCAGAGTAAAGCCAATCAACCAAGCACTGACTAAGTATTCTGTTCTAATTCTGTGACTGGGAAAGAAAAATTCACATCGACCAATCATGGCAAAGTTCCGATCACTTTGATTCTCACAATAGCAATAGCAATAGTAACAGCATCAGATTCCACAATTAATTGACACAACTACAATCGAAATCTTATACAACACCTTCTTCACCTACTTGGCCCCATACAATCCTGTTTTTTGCAATATACTCGTCTTTAGCTCTGACAAAATATTTGTTGACTGGATAAAAACACTCACAATTTCTTTATCAATGAATTTAATACTGTGTTTTTTGCTTTTTTTATTATTATTTTTCCAAAATAATGAACTATAACCAAAAAACTCTCCTCACTATTCATTTGTAAAGGTATGAAAATGATCCTCTACCATCACACGACTTCCTCCTGGTTGGTATACATAGGTGTTTTTGGTGCAAGTATAAACTGCTGAATCCCTGTCGCAGTTTATGCACATTAGAGCAAATACATAGAAACCATGAGCCCCCTGCCGCAGTTTCTAGCCATTTCGAATATCAACATACACCACTGGAGTGGTATAACGATTTATGTTCATTTGGCATCTCTGAGACCCCTCTCACGATTTATATAGGTTAGTTAAAAATTATATTTGCATATGCAATATGCAAAAGTTGTATTCGAGTAAATTTTATTTTCGAATAATTTATTTTAGTCATTTGTCTATATTTTAATTATGGGTATCATTTAAAAAAAATCATTATTTGATGGTTTGGCTAGTAAAAAGTGAATAAATATGAACGTAATGAATTGAAAACTAAAAAAATTTAAATACTCCGTCTAAAGTTTTCTAATGCGTACTTAAAAATTTGATTACATGATCAATTTAGTAATTTTAATTAATTATTTCTTTCATTGCAAAATAAAATACCACTTTTATGTTTTATTTTGGATACATAAAAAAATCAATCTAAAGTATATGCAAAAATAATCATATCCAAAAATACTGATTTATTATTTAAAGTGAGATATTTATTTTGAAATAGAGAGAGTAGTTTAGCTTTTGAAAATAGATTTCAGATTGGATAAATTCATCTTTGAAAGTGATTTTTTCTTTAGGAACTAATTTGTTAAAAAAAACAAAACTGTAGGGGTATATTATATATAAATGATTAAATGTAATAGAGATCATATCCTCTTTAATATTACATTACACATCATAGCTTGCTCTCTGGAACACCAACTGGTGCATTTCTGGACCTCTTTTCCACTGCTCGAGAGACCTGCTTCACCGCCTCTTTTGGCAGATGACGAGGCCAGCTCAGCCAAAGTCCTCCATCAGCTACAAGAGTGTTGCCGTTGACATATTTTCCTTCAAAGAATCACACAACTAGCGTTAAGTTTCAGAAGACAAAAGTATGCCAGAGTAACAAACTAATCATGCCCTCAAGAGTCTTCACAAGTGATTTAACAATAGCACAGAACTAACAAGCATGTGGGAAGGAACACATACTTATTCGCGTGGTCTAAAAGCCTTTTTTTTTTGTTTTTTTTGTTTTTATTCAAAAAAGTCTTGTTTTTAACGTCAGCAATTAATAAGGTGTTCGTTGCCCCATTTTTATTTTTTGGCTATAAGTAATGGATAATTAAAGATGTTATACAATTTGTTTCTCTTTATTTTAGATTTTTAGCAAACCAAGTATTACTGAGTAACTAGGTTGCCAATGGTAAAAGTAAGGAATGTGAAATGTGAATTGATTTGTCTCCACCTGGAGATTCTAATTTTAGTTACCGCCACAGCATATGCGCTTTTGAAAGATGCTTATAAAAATTGACAACGGGCATTGAGTAATTTACATCAGTGAAGTGCATTCGTTTTTTTCACATTGGATGCTAACAAAACCTTTGTATATTATCCTACGTTCTTCTGTTCCTTGCAAAGTTGACAATACTTCGTGCATGGATCTCGGAAGAATAAAACTATAAAAAAAAGCCATCTACATGAAATTTTCAGTGTATTTCGAGCAATATCTAAGCGTTACTTCTGAAGATGGTTTTTAAATGGAATAGCACATGCCATGGTTCACAATTACTCAGGTTTTCAGTTTACAACAATAGGGTAATGCAGATACAACCTTAAACTTCTGTCAAAAAAAATGATACAACCTTAAACTACTAACTCAATACATAACCTAAGTTGACTACCTTAGACAATATGTAACATGAAAAAACTATAACCAATACTGTTTAAAGTGATGCCCCAATTGACATTGGTAATGAACCATCTCCTACATCTTGGATCAGTGCCATCACTGCACCACTCTCCACTGATAACAGAATATTAAATAAAAATGAAGAGTTTCATATATAATTTACCGTCCTAATAAATTACAAGGTCCTAATGTATAAACTTGAGCTTGAAGGCAATCAGACTCAGACCTGCAAGAAAAATATATTTCAACTCTATTATTAGTTTTTCGGTGTTTCTTTAGCAGAAAACAAAAAAGTAACAAGACAGATAATAAAAAGCAAGCTACAGTTCGATCTCATTAGTTTTACTAAATTCAGTCGTAATTGCCAATATTATCCCCATTGGTTTAACGCTAACGTAGTTTAAATTATTTTTATCTTATTATTATGCAACAATTCAAGAGAATGAAGTGTTGTAGGACTCGACAAATTAACTCATCATTCACTCGTGTACTAAAGTTTTCTACCTGAACTCAACTATGGACTAGATGAGACCATACAGTTTATGCTTTACACCCAGATACTTAGTTGAGCACAGAATGATAAGACAATACCTGAAGAATAACAAATCAAATGCTTTTCTCTGCAAGACCATTCAATTTGGTAGAGTTTGCTTCTCGCCAGATTGCTTTCACTTCATCTGTTCGGAACCGCTGGGTGAAGTAGAGTCCTCTAGTGGTGTCGACGCACCATAAGCAAATTCAAGGAGACCAGTATAAGCTATCATTGCACCATTGTCGATGCAATATCTGTCATCGGTGGCAAACAGCCTCCCACCCCGTTCAGAGCACATTGTTCTCATCATCTCCTGCAAACGCTCGTTGTAGCCCACACCACCAACTATAAGGACATCTTTCGAGTCACAATGAGCCATAGCCCGCTCTGTTATCTCCACAAGCATAGCAAACAGAGTCTCCTGCAATGTTAACATTCTTAGAAATCCAAACTCGCAAATTCATAATTTTATAAAGATAGCAGCTTACCGGAGAGAAAGGAAGCAGCAAACAAATATACCTGCAGAGAGTAGCACAAGTCTGCAGGTGTGCACTCGTTATTCTTCAGCTTTTCAACTGCAGTCGTTTCGATGTAACTAAGTATTCCACTAAAAGATACATCCATCCCTTTGACAACATAAGGAATGTCTATAAATTTCTCTCCTTTCTTAGCAAGCTGAAAGGCAAGAAAACCATATAAAGCAAGTTGAACAGATTATACCATGAGAACACTAAATCCTAAACCCTAAATTCTAAACCATGAGATCACAACCCAGTTAAGCACAATTATAATACTACATTTGTACTCCTCTATGCATATTGTATATTTATCTGAATCAAAGATTGCTACATTAAAGTTCTTAAATGTGACTCATTGAGTTCATAAAATTTCCATGTTTACATTAGCCTTTAAGTAAAAATTGCTACTTTCAACTAACAAAATGATTAAGGAAAATTGCCAACAACAAATTCATAAAAAACCTGCTCAATGTTGTAACCAGGACTGGGATCATTGGAAAGCGTCAAAACCCTAGCGAAGCGATCCAAGCAGTTACCAACAGCAATATCAATGGTCTCACCAAAAATTCTGTAACGACCCTCACTGAATGCAATGACCTGAGTGTTACCGCCACTAACATAAAGCACAACAGGGTCAACGGCACCGGTGACAACCCTACCCATCTCAATATGAGCGACACAGTGGTTGACAGCAACAATGGGCTTCTTCCAAAGCTGAGAGAGGACGCGAACGACGACAGCAGAAACCTGAAGGGGAGCACCCATTCCAGGGCCCTTGGTGTAGCAGATGCAGTCGATGTCATCGGGAGTGACGTTGGCGGTCTCTAAAGTGGATCTGACGAGTGGAAGAACGTGGTGAAGGTGGTGCTGAGCGGTTTCTCTTGGGAGAAAGCCTTGACCGGGAGGGGTTATGTATGTGTGGCGTGGGTTGGAGAGGATGGTGCCGTCAAGTGTGACAACACCCACTCCGATTTTGTTGGCTGAACCCTCGAATCCCAACGCTATCATTCTCTTCTTTTCACTTTCTACCTTTACAAGATTCATGTAAGTAAAAGGACAATGAATTTAATACATTACCATTTACCGTGGTAGAATAACATTACCTAAAGCAAAATGGCAAGGAAGAGCTTTGGAGAGTCGTTTGGCTTCGGTATTTGGCGGTGATAGAGAAAGGCCTCAGAGTGCTCAGTTGATAAGAATGCGGAGCACTTGGTGCACAAGAATGAGGTAAAACAGAATTTAGCAGTACTGTTCCGAAATGCCATATGTTTTGGTGCATTTTCATTTTCTGTGCTATATAATAAAACAAAAATAATAATAATAATAACTTTTACATTAATAAGATTTTATTGGCGGAGTAAGTGTTATACAGCAGATTGTCTTAATCCATAGTTAGTAGAAGGCGGAACTCTGATACACATGTACACATCAACATTAATCTATCTATGATGATTCATTGAAGCAATATACTTGACTACTTAGTTAGTTCTGAAGGGATGGAGAAGAATTGATGATCTGCTGTCCTAATTCCTTTATTTTGCTGAGAAGCATCATTTGCTGTGTCTCCAGCTGCGCTATATATCCTTCCTGAGTGTCCTCCAGAGTTTCTAGCTCACTCAAAATCCTAGACAGTCCTTCAACATTCCCGTCGTCTATTAACGATCGAAACTTCATCATCATCTCTTTCATCTGACCATATTCAATTTCAACAGTTTATTAAGGGAAAATGGAAACAGGAGACAGCTTCTGAATGGAATTGCTAAAATGATGCTAGAGATCTAACCTGGGTAGGAATTTGGTGCAATGTGCTTAACGAAGGTTCAGAATCCACAACTTGTCTCATTTTCATCTCAGGGACATTTCTTGTAATTTGGATGTGGATCTCGCCACTTTTCACCCCTTGGAGAGGTATCCACTTGTCTACCATCTGGTTTGGAGGCAACCTTTGATATTCCACAACACATTCACCGATGCTTGATGTGGGCAGTAATGCATTATGGTCCTTAACACGCAGTACAAGGAGACTGCCATCGTCCAGGAAGTCTAAGGTCTGGTTCCATTGAGGATTCAAAGTCTTGGGAATAACCTACCACACAATGTCAGATAAAATCAGCATAAAAATGCTATGGAAAAATGACATGAGCAAGAAAGAACAGGGGGCATAACACGTGAATGAAACAATGAAAGGCTTGGATATTACACTTCACAAATATTTAGTAGAAATATGAGCATGTGTTATCAAGTGTTGTTACTGCAAATTAAGGATTCTAGGTCTTAACCTTTGTCCTTTTCTTCAAGTTTCCATAGTCTACCCTCACATAAGGATCACTTGTCCCTCTAAGATCAGCAGCAATAAGATCCCTTGCTTCAATCACAACTAGTTCTATCCAACCTTTTTGTGAGCTCGAAGCTGTATCCTGTTCATTTCGAAGGAGCAATGCATAATATCAATTTAGATGAAAATTTGGCATGGGTAAAAATAACTGAAGTGATAGTATAATATTATAATAAGTTATTGCTTTGTGCTTTATTCCCCATCCCCTGTTGAGGACACATACCCTTGATCCTTCTTGGTCATTCACCTTAACTACTTCTATCTTAAGTCTTAACTCGCCAGAACTCACTCCTTCGAGAGGGATCCACACATCCTTGACTGAGCTGTCTACTAGTCCCTCCAAATTTACATGAGCACTACCAGTATTTTCATCTCCAAAAACTTCATTAGTAAAGCACTTTACATTTAGGTATTCATCACCACCCGTCTCATCAAATTCAAATGATTGATTCCAAATGGGATTCGGAGTTTGAGCATTCATGGTTTTCTGGATAGTCTGAAAGAGTATTAACAACCAAATCAGATAGTGAGTTATTTTCAAATGGCATTGCAATTTGCATCTATTATGCTCAAGTAAACAAATATTCTGTTTGCACAAGTTCTCTTTCCACAAATTGCACACAAGAAAGGGAAAGTGTGCTTCAAGAGTTTGAATCATTATTCATTATAGGACAACTTCAAGTAAGCATCCTATAGAGAAACATGTGTTGTTCCAATCTCTACAACAGTTCAACAATCAGTTTCACTCACCTTTTCATACTGCAGTTTGACATATGTATCAACTTTTCCAAATTTGTCTTTTGTAGCTAGATCTTTTGCTTCAACAACGGTTATCCTAAGTTTCCTTCCAGTTTTTGACTGCAGATTTGATGATTCACTTAGTGGTGGCTGAGAGCTAGTACTGAGGCTGTTCAAGCTATGTGAACCATCAGCAAATTGCCATTCTTTTACTACAATTCTCACCTTCAACTGAAAATGGATGAGAGGTATGATGAGTTAAACATTTCATTCACATTCAATTTTATTTTCCTTTTTATTTTTAATCAGAGAATAATGTTAGACAGAGGCAGGAAGCAATCATTTCATTATCTATACATCCATACATTTATACATATTATTAAAGGGGATTCTCCCATTTGTCTATACATCTATACATACATATTATAAAGAGTACTCTCCCATTTGGTGTCCTTTTCCTATTCCAAAAATGCCACTCTCTCTAACATCTCCTATAACTACTTTTACAATTCTAATTTCAAAGTTAAGTATCCACTTCAAAAAAGCCTGCCTGGAAATACTATCGTTTTACACAACAAAGAAAAAGCAAAGCAAGTGGCTGTTAATTTACTAGCCATAGATAATGTACCTCTCCAGAGCTGGCCCCCTCAAATGGAACAGTCATTTCAATTTCATCTCCACAATCTTTTGTATGTGTTGCTATGACACCAGAGTTTGGCCCAGTTGCCCACATTATTGTTGAATCATCTTCAACATGCCTCATCTTCTCAAACACAAAGCATCAGTGAAGCTTAAAGATAGATAAGCAGTTGCTGCAATGAGATAAATTAAACAATTTTCTGCTTGTATATATTAACATCAATGACAATACCTTGATTTCACAACTTGCTAGGTAGTCATACTTCACACTGCTGGGAAGGCACTCATAAAGATTAAAGCGAACAATTCCTGTACTATCATGTAATACCATATTAAACGTTGCATCCCATGTTGGTGTTGAACCTCGGCTCACACCTGTCCTCCTTGTCAATTCCTCTGCTTCTACTTCCACAAATGTCTGCAGGTCCTTGTCATCCAATTTTTCTTCCAAGCAGCCATTTTGCTGCCTCAAAGATGGGCTTCCCTTAAAGCAACTCCTAGAAAGTTTGTTTGCTGAAATCACTGTAACATATATAATGCCTCCAACAACTCTTTTCCTTAAATTCACTGCCGGCAAAGAGAAGCATCGGCGCCGAGGTTCCACCATAGTTTTAAGCAAAGTGTCAGTAAAAAGTTTCTCCTGTATAAAAGGAAAAGTGCAATTGGAATGAAATATCGTACTCCATTGAAGGAAAGTAAGACAGAAGGTTAAAGAAAGAGACTTAAATTCACATAGCACATTCAAAGTCTGAGCCTGCGGCGAAAATTGAAATGAACTATGCCAAAAATGAATATAGAATCATCTTGATTTAATTATTTCAAAATGGATTGAATTATGCCAGAAATGATAAACATAAGCTTTTTCAAAAATAAATTCTCCAAGACGCACCAGCCAAGAAGAAACACCAGGCACCTCTGTTCCACCACTTCCAAACGCAATTCCAATTCTCACCTCAGGTTTTGATGAAAATGAATACAGAAGGGCTTTTCCATCTAGAATTGGTGTAATGAGGAGCTGCATAAAAATGTGAATGATTAGATTAGTAATGAAAAATGATTTAACTAACAATTAGTGGCTACAAACATAAGGCATAAGCGTTTAGAAATGAATTTTCTTCAAATCCGGGCAAAGTATTTTATAGTTCTCGTAGTAATAAGTGTTATTACTTGCTTCAAAAATCAAACTTGCTTATTTGTTTTCATATATGTTGTTTCATTTTATATAATTTAGTGCCTTAGAATCTTAAAGAAATATAGATCCTATTTGACATACATCACCCTTGATATGAAGACTGTTAATCATAATTCGGGTAGTTCCCATCAATGGCTTGGCAAGTTTGGCAAGCATCAAAATACTCATGTCACTAGTGTCCCAATCAAAACCCATGTTCAAGATCCGCTGTCAAATACCAACAGAATACTTTACAAAATTGTTGGGTATGTGGAAACAGGCTAAAAACAATTGTGAAACAAAAAACCTGATCACCAGAAGTTGACCACCGCACCCCTTGAAGACCCAAACTTGGAGGGCATGATCCTAGTGAGAACTCCCGCAGGTCAACTTTCTCCTACAAAAACAAACTCTTTAACAAAAAAAAAAAAGCACAATTTACTTACTATAAGGCTTGGTTTCCGGAGCTTTAACCGCTTCTAGATCATGAGACAAGAAAAAAAAAAAAATCAAAGTTAACATCAAAACTTATATGTAATCAAATTAAAGCAATTTGGCAATTTGGCACACAAAACCAAAATATAGTAGAACGTAAGTGAAATGTCACCTCCACTATAGCGGATAACCTTCTTGAAAGCTTTGGATTAAAATAGTTGGGCCAGACTTGAGTCAAGAACTTATTCAACCATTCACAGTGTTCCAATGGTGTAACGGGCTATGTAAACAGCAAGTTGAATTCATGTGAATTGTGTAGAGATAAATTGAGAATGCAAAAGGGAGAGAAAAGGAATTGGAAAATAGTATACCGAGGAGTTGAGCATGATGCGGCGCCATTTCTTGTTCAAGTCCTCCTCAAGCAGTTTGCGTTGATAACTCTGATACTAGAAATAGAAAAATCATCAATTAGTTAATTAATTAATTTAGTAGCCAAAATGAAAAGGGAAGAGAGAGAAGGGGTCGTTACTTGGATAGTTGTCCAAAGAGCAAGTGCAAGGAGAAGCAAATTGGAGAAACAAGAAACCCAGTAAGCAATGAGGAACAGTAAAGCAAGCAAGAATGGGATCCGAGGCTGAGTCACATGGCTCAACAAGAGTGCAGCCTCTTCTATGTTCATCGGAATCAGCTTTCTCTTGCCACTACTACTCATTGCAGCCAGATGAAGGAAAGATTTCAAGCAAAACCAACTCCCATTTTGTCTCTAGCTCTCCCTTACATTGTAATTGGTGATTGGTGCTACTGTTAGGGAGGAGAGGAGACGTACAGGAACTCGAATGGAAAGAGGACAAAGGGGAAGTGCAAGAAATGAATATGAATATTAATAATCGTACGTCTTGAGTTGACGAATCTAATCTGAGTAAACAAAAATTAGAGCCTCGTCGTCGTCACAGAATGTCATAATTAATTAATTAATTAAATCGATGCGAACTTATTTAATTAGTACAGTAGGAGTTGCTGCAACTGGCCGCTCATCAAAACTATCCAACTACCTGCACATCTGTTCTTTAACTGTTATAACTTCTCAATCCCAAAGTTTGCTTGCACAAATCAACGGCTCATATTTGTTTACTGTCGAGCAATGCAAGGTTATTTTTTTCTGGAAAGAACTCACTTTTGCTTAAAAAATTTGATATGGTTTTAATTTTGGTGTAATATTTGCAAGGTTTTATTCAAATGAAGACCATATTGCAAATTGTTAGATTGTTACCATCTTTATGTAAAGATGTTTTTATTGGAACATTCACCATATTTAAAAGTAGGACTGCAATGAGTAGGATAGGAGAGTCTTTCCTAATCCTATCTGCGGGTTGAAAACTTTCTTAAAATTCTATCTTATCCTAACTGCGGGTTGAAAATTTTTCAACCCTAACCCTACCCGCATCTTAAAATTCTAAACCCGATTCTACCTGTAGAAAAAAATTTTCAAATAAATATAAAATTCAATCATTCCAAATTTCATACGTATTAATAAAATAGAAAATAAAAAACTAAATTCAAATTAAAATTAAAAATAATAAAATCTTAAAGAAATCCAACATAAAATTACAAATAATATGATCATCAACTAGTTTAGTGATTATTTCAAGTTTTTATAAGAAAAAGATTGTGAATACAAGACTCACTTTTTTCACTACATATATAACTTTTACACATATATTATATAATATATTAAGAGTGTGGGTAGGGTAGGGTAAGGTATACCCTAAACCCGTATCCTACCCTACCCGCAGACAAATTTGCACCCTAGCCTACTTTACCTGCAGTGGGTATGGTAGACAACCCTATCCAAACGGGTTGGTTCAGGTTAGGTACCCGCGGATAGGGTATATATTGCCAACCTTATTTAAAAAGGGATACAGTCTTGAACAAAGTTGCGAGAACCGAACCTGAACTGGTAGAGTGATTGGCTTAATAATTCAAAATTCAATTAGAGTCAACCAAAATTCAATCGATTTAATTAAATATAAAATAAAATTATTAAAAATTTAATATAAAACTTTAAATATTTAAATTCAATAATTTATTCTTTTTATTTTTTGGTTCATCCTCTGCAATTTGTTACGTTATTCTTGTTAATTTGATGCCTCAATGCATTTGTTATCAGTTAGGATTTCTCTATTTTACCAAAACTTTGTAGTATGGTGAACTAGTTGGGTTCTTGGATGCTTACCTTTTTTCATATTTTAATAAGTATCTATGGCATGATGTTTTGAACTCATGAAGAAAAAAAAAACTTATAGTCCTTGCTTGTAAAAAACCTTCTCTTGTTCCAAGATTTTAAAATGCTATGATAAATTTTTTGAGTATATACCCATTTTGGTTCTTAAAGAATTTCAAACAAGACATTTTAGTCCCCAACTAAAAGTAATTACTTGATTGGTCCCTAACAATTAATTTCGTTAGTCACTTAGGTCCTTGGCTCCGTGAACTCTAACGGAGGACAAAATAGTCCCTAAAAATTCTAACATGGGACAAAATGATCTCTGACCCCTTTATTCGAAAACGACACTGTTCTTCCCCAATTTTTATGATATCTCGCATAACCCTAACATTCATACTCTCTTTCTTCACCTTCACATTCTTCTTTTCCATCTTTTCCTTCCTCCTCTTTAGCTCCAAAATTAAGCCATGGTTTAATTGTCACACGTGTCGCACTTACCTCAACATGTCATGAACCACACACTTCCTAAATCTTTAGCTTCATTCCTTCTTTTCTGAAGTCTTAACAAATGACTTGCTGTCTGGATTCATGGGTCCTTAACAAATGACTTGCTGTCTGGATTCATGGGTCCATCGAAGACGACAACTAATTGAGAGACATGGGCATTAGTTTCTTGAGTATGAATTGGTTGAAAACAAGTTGAGAATTTTTTCTCTTTTTTTAGATAATTACATCTCCACCCAATTCCAAACAAATTGGGCATAGTTCCAAAAAACAGTAACAAAAACAGAGCAATAATTATAAAGAAAACATAAAAACTAGCATAAAAACAGCAAATAGGGAGCAAAAGAATATAATAATTTTTGCTCCTCCAAAGACACTTCAAGATGAACGCGATCAGTTATACAATATCAAATCATGATCATTCTCCTTCCAACTTTTACTCTGCAAAATTATTGGTCTTTTTCATAGATCAGTAAATCATGCATCAAAGATCAACTTCATATGTCTTTTTATTCACCTTAAACTTGATATTTGCACTCATAAGTACATCAATTACTCCTATATTGTCGATCTTGACACCATCGATTTGTGCATTCTACAACTTCCTCCTTTAACTTCTCTAATACCAACACTCTATTATTAAAGACAATGTTATTTCTACATTTCCATGTGCACCATATTACAGAAAAAAATAACACCATCCACACTTTTTTCATATCTTTCCTTATCTTTCTATCCATCCATACCTCAAAGCATTCTTTGGTGGTTCCTGGCCAAAACCAAATCACACTCCAATCCACCAAGATTGATCCCCACAACTTTCATATACAATCACATGAAAAAAACAAGTGATGTACCGTCTCCAATCTATCCTTACATAAGACACAAAAGGATTTCACTTCTGGTACAATCTTAAACTTACATAATCTATCTCTAGTATTCAATCTTTCTAAAATTACAAACCACATTAGCAACTCAACCTGTGAGAATTTTTTTCTTGTGAACATTAAATTTATAGTGTGCATTGTGTAGTTTGAAGTTACAGTGCTAGACTGTTAGTGTTATGCAAGATATGATGGAAATTGGGAGAGAATAGTGTCGTTTCCGAATAAAGGAGATCAGGGACCATTTTGTCCCCTGTTAGAGTTGTCAGGGACTATTTTGTCCTTCGTTATAATTAACGGTATAAATGACCTAAGTGACTGACGGAGTTAATTATTAGGGACAAATTGAGTAATTAATTTTAGTTGGAGACTAAAATGTCCAATTTGAAATTCTTTGAGGACCAAAATGGGTATATACTCTAAATTTTTCAAGTGGTAGAAGGCTTTTGAAACTGATGTGGCTTATGGTGGGAAGCATGGTTATACTATGATGATAAATGCTGGATTTGCAATTTACCTTTGCAAATACTTCATTTACATAATCATGTGTACCAATCTTGTAATAGCCTCTTAGACTTTTTCTTTCACTTTACTAATTCATATTCACTGAAATTTCACATGTGAAGGATTAGTTTTCTTTTTGGTAATAATCAGGTGCTTGTCGAGAACAGAAATAAGGACTCAAATCATGTTGAGTGGGTCAAAGATTTTCTGAAAGATTTACATGTTCCTGGTTTGAGGGATTATGTTAAAAAATTTCATCCTTTAGCCCTGTATAGAATCCAACAAAAAAAGTAATTGCTGCATCAAAAGCTCCTTCATGTAATTCACCTGCTGCCCCTCTTTTCCGATACGGAAACATCTCGGACTTTATGTTCTAAACCAAATGTAAGAATGTCTGCTGCTTTTCAACATATCAGTTCAGGAGATATCACTTCAGGTAGTTTATTCTTACTCTTGCATTCTTGAGTGAACATTTAGCATATATGAATTATATTTTTTATATCCTAGGTTTGAGAAAGATTACAGATGACATGAAAGCAAAAATTCGAACAGATAGAATTGGAGTTGTTTGAACTACTGAAAAAGAAAGCTTATATATGTCTGTCTGTGTCTTAGTCACAGTGTTGTGAATGATTCAGTATTAAGAATTACACTTTAAGGAATGATCTGTGATGTTATTATTGATCTATTATTTTTACATTAGTGTCTAGTTTTTATCTTTTGTGCAGCTCATTTTGTTGCTATCTTTGTTTGCGTTGTTGCTGTTGCTGTACTGTCTTAGTAGATTATGTTTGATTCAGAATTAATAACTATAATATAAATATATAGAGAAACCGGTCAATGTTAATTCATTGGTTTTGATGTTATTGTTATTGGTCTTTTTGGATTATAACTGCTGTCACCCTCGGTTGAATTGTTATTGGAGCAGGAGATGTTGTTGGTTAGTGCTTATTTTATGGAAGGTGTTAATGGGAAGGAGTTACATAGCCATCTACACAACATAAGGCCAAATTAATATAATTATACTTTTAAATTTACTTACCAATGAAGGATTATACTCTCTCTACCATTGAACAGCAAACAATATTCTACCTATAAATAAAACGAGGTCCAAGTGAATATAATACAAGAAAATATTATTTTTTTGAAATAAAAAGCTCAACACAACAAGGTGGAGCATTAACATCTCAATAAAAAAGTACTAAACAGATAAAATAAACTAATTCCTAATCATCTTCGATAAAATCCATCAACAACCCAAAAGATCAAATATCACTCCACTCTTTGTAACTCTTAATCGACCTGTTAACTACTCCTGCAACACTTGATTCTTGATTCCTGAAAATTCTGTCATTTCTTTTCAACCAATTGCTCCAAATTAAATGATAACAATAAAATCAAACTCACTAATATTCTATTAATTTGACTGCACGATTGTCTCCCTGAACCACGCAAACTTACGGTCATTCAACTCTATATCCACCAGTTTGATAATGTTGTTAACACACTAACTCCTTTTCTTTCTTCCAACTGTACAACCTTATTGAAGACACCCATGTAGCAAAGAAAAACTTGACATATTTCCGATAAAAAATTCTGCTCTTCTCATACAGCAAGCTTCTCTTCCCTTGTATCCGTACTATACACCAAGCAAACAGCAAAAATAAAAATTATTTTTTGTCGATTCCCCTTCTATACACAACCATCTCTCCCCTTTGTAACAATTACTCAACCTAAACATCATAACATCCCACATTATTAATAAGCCTTCAGAAGCACTTTCCGATCCCACAAATTCCAAACTCACCACATCCTTACCCCAAAATTGCACTATATCAAACTTAGAAATCACCTCCTTCTTTGTCTCTATCAATCCTAACATATTCATATTATTTTTACGCTTAAATTTTTTACTATATTCCACTTTCCAACACTTCCTAAACCCCTCATATTCCACGAATTAAAATCATTTAAAAACTTTATTACACACCTTATTTCAGTTTTTGGGGCGGCACCTTCTTGCTTTTTCTTTCTGTTTTGCTTACCTTCTTTTTTGTACCAATAATTCATTCTGAGCTTGGAGAATAGTCATAATGTCCTTATACTCATCATATAAAACAATTCCTGATTCAACAACCAGATCCCAAGCAACCCTATTTTCAGCCATATCTTTATCCCAACTTCCTTTGTGTTCATCTTGATATTATACAAAGAAAATATTATAAGCTAATCACTTTAATAAAACCAAAATGTGACCAATTACCACTTATAACTACAAAGAGGAAAGAAAGAAAAAGCATATATTAAGCAATGGGAATTCATAAAAAAATGTATCCTAAAACAAAATATATTTATAATTAATCAAGTATATTAGAGTTATCATCATTTTGGATACTCATAAATTTCATCACTAAAATAAATATGTTTGTTGGACTTCTAATAGATACAAAGTAATATGAAATTAATCACTACTCATAATAATGCAGTTGCTATATATTTTGTAAAGACAAAACCAATATAAAAGATTGATTATATTATGTGAATACTACATTTTTCATCTGATACAAAATATGCAATGTAATTTATAATGCTTGAAGCAATTAAAGAAAGAATCACTAACATTGTTTCCTAATTAAAGAATGGTTTATGTGACATGAGGAATAAAGCTCCACTATTTTTTTCCTTAAATTTCTCATGGTTCTCCTAACCTTACTGAACACCTATTATTTTTATAATTCTCCACCTCAGTCGCAATTTGATAAACTGACTCAAATTTTGAACGAACAAATTGTAGTAGTATCCGGTTGCATCATCTTGATAATGACTGCCTATGTACCCTTACCAGGATCAAACCAAATGTAGTTCATTTATTCGCCATATAATGCCTAACAGGTAATAATGTTGAGCAAATCCAAGCAATACTGGAATTTGTTTCCTGATGCTACTTTAGTCAACATGTCTGCTGGGTTTTCATTTGCGTGTACCTTCATGAGAGAAATGTCACCTTTCTCTATAACATCAAGTACAAAGAGATACCTAACATCAATATGCTTGGTACGAACATGATGAACCTGATTTTTAGCCAAATTAATCGCACTTTGGCTATCACAACTAAGATTCACACAATCTTGCTTAAAACTCAAATCATCTAGAAGACACCTTAACCAAAATGCCTCCTTCACCCCTTCTTCTATTGCCATGTACTCAACCTCTGCAGTAGATAGTGCCCTTGTAGCTTGTAATCGATCGCCAACTAACCGGAGTACTAGATATTTTATATATATAAGTAGTTGTAGATCATCGTCTGTCTAGATCACCAGCATAATCAAAATCAACAAAACTGTTAATATGACATGATGATTTACCACCAAAGCATAAACATGTTCCAATACCCTTCAAGTACCTTAATATCTACTTGACTGCTTCCCAGTGTGTCTTTTTTAGGTTTGTCAGAAACCTGCTAACAACACTTATTACTTGTGAGATGTCTGGGCATGTGCATACCATAGCATACATTAGGCTGCCTACAGCACCTGCGTAGAGTACATTGTCCATGTAAGCCTTATCTTCTGTTGTTGTAGAAGATTGTTTATCTGAGGGCCTAAAATGTAGAACCAATGGAGTCACCACTGACTTAGCATTTTTTGTCCCAAACCTTTCGACAACTGGTGCATGAAACTGACTCCGAACGTTTCACATAGATAGACCAGCAAGTATACCGGGTCGTCCAAGTAATACCTCAGGTAAGTGAGGGTCGATCCCACGGAGATTGTTGGATTGAGCAAGCAATGGTTATCTTGCAGATTTTAGTTGGGTGGATAGAAAATATAATTGTCACAAGAAAATGCATAAAACAGATAAATAAATAAAACGTTACTAGATAGGTGTGAAATCAATGGTATGAGAATGGTTGAGGCTTCAGAGATGCTTTGTCTTTCCTGATTAACTTTTCTTACTGTCTACTTCAATAACTTTCTGATTCATTCAATGGCAGCCATAAGTGATTAACTCATGTCCTCTCATCAAGTTAACCTCCTCCAGTGCAGTAATTCACCATGTTGTAAGTGACTCATGTCCTCTCATCAAGCCACCTCTAGGTTTCTCACTGTAGCAGAAGATGAAGCTCTAAGCAATCCACTCCCTTTTATGATCCTACTCAAGGTGCCACAGACAAGGTAGATCTTCCGAATCAGGGAACGATGCTTCTCAAACTCTAGCCTTAGCGGCACAGAGACCTCACTTACCCACAGTCAATAGGATTTCATGTCACTTATCCAAAGTTGTCCAGGTACTCTATTGGAATCTGCAATGCAATCTCTAGCTTTGATTCAACGCTATCCGGGTCAAGACTCTCACGGAACCCATGTAGAACAAGGGTGATTGTCACGAGTCACCCTCAATTCATAAGATGAAGAACGAGAATGCATAAGAGAATAGAATCAGACATATTGAAATAGAACAATAGTATTATTAATCCATGAAACTCAACAGAGCTCCTAACCTTAACCTTAGGAGGTTAGTCATTCATATTGTATAGAAAATAGTAATGAAAGGTTCAAATGGGCAAAGATCTCTAACAAGGGTGATCTTTGTTGTATATATACTGATCTAATAACTAAGGATTACAGAAATATGATAGAATGGTCTTGTAGTACGAAAATCCACCTCTAGGGCCCACTTTGTGAGTGTTTGCGCTGAGTTAAGCGTGTCTCCCACGAGCTTGCTCCCTTTTGGGCGTCCAACGCTAGCTTTGGACTCCAGAATAGGCGTTGGACGCCAACTACTCCCCTTTGGGCAATGGACACCAGGAATGGGGCTGGTGGCTGGCATTGAACGCCAGTTTTTGGCCTTCATTTCCGAAACAAAGTATATACTGTTATATATTTCTAGAAAGCCCTAGATGTTAGTTTCCATAGCCGTTGAGAGGGCACCATTTGGACTTTTATAGCTCCAGAAATGCTCCTTCGAGTGCACAAAGGTTAGATCCTAACAGCATCTACAGTCCTTTCTCTGTCTTTGAATCAGACTTTGCCAAAACTCCTTAATTTCAGTCAGAAAATACCTGAAATCAAATGAAATGTAACAAATCAAAGTAGAATCCTAAAAATGTGAATTTTACACTAAAACTTAAACAAAACATAATAAAAACTATATGAAAATTATGCGAAAAAGTGTATAAAATATCCACTCATCAGAACACCAAACTTAAACTGTTGCTTGTCCCCAAGCAACCAAAACAAGTAGGATAAAAAGAAGATAAGGATACAATAAATCTCATAGTTTTCAATGAAGCTCAGTTTCAATTAGATGAGCAGGACTAGTAGCTATTCACGTCTGAATAGTGTTGGCATCTCACTTTTCTTTGAAGCTCAGAATGATTGGCATCTTTAGGAACTTAGAATCTAGATGATATTATTGACTCTCTTAGTTTAGTTCTTTTTTATTCTTGAACACATCTTCTTTTGAGTCTTGGTCGTGACCCTAAGCATTTTGTTTTTCCGTATTACCACCGGATATATAAACGCCACAGACACTTAAATGGGTGAACCCCTTAGGATTGTGATTCAGCTTTGCTAGAATCCCAGCCAGTGGTGTCCATAGTTCTTAAGCACACTCCTTTTGCTTTGGATCACGACTTTAACTGTCTAGTCTCAAGCTTTTTACTTGACATCTTCACACCACAAGCATATAGTTAGGGGGAGAAGTTCATTTGAACTTTTAAGGCCAAGGTTTTGTTTCTTTTAAGCCCTTCTAACCATTGATGCTCAAAGCCTTGGACCCTTGCTCTTGCCTTTTGGTTTAAAGAGCTATTATATTTTTCTTTCTTTTTCTGCTTGCTTTTTTTCACATATTTTCTTTCTCTTTTTCTTTCTTTTTGCTTTTCGCTGCTTTTTCTTGCTTCAAGAATCAATTTTTTGGATTTTTCAGATTACCAATAGTACTTCTCTTTTTTCATCATTCTTTCAAGAGGCAACATTCTTAACTCTAACATCAAACATGCACTGTTCATTCATACATTCAGAAAGTGAAAGCAATGCTACCACATCAAATAATTGAACTATTCTTATTACATAACTCGAAATTCATGTATTTCCCTATTCTTTTTCAAATAAAATTTTCTTTTAAGTAAGGTGAGAGATGCATGGAATATTTCATAGCCTTAAAACATAGATAAAGATGATCATGCATTTAGAAACAGGAAACAGATAATGAAATACAATGGAAAACAGAAACATGAGCAAAGGGGAATATGTAACGGGTGCCACCTTAGTGACAGCGGCTACCGCTTCCTCTAGAGAATCCAATGGAGCGCTTGATTTCTTCTATGTCACACCCTTACCTCTGTTGTTCTTTCCTCATGGCTCTTTGATCTTCTCTTATTTCATGGAGGATGATGGAGTGCTCTAGATGTCCCATCTTCAACTAATCCATTTTAGTGCTTAATTTTCCTAGAGAAGTATGCAATTGGTCCCAATAGCCTTGGAGAGGAAAATGTATCCCTTGAGGCATCTCAGGGATTTCTTGTTGAGGCGGCTCCACATGCTCTTGTTGAGGTGCATGTATGGGCTCTCTAGTTTGCTCCATCCTTCTTTTAGTAATGGGCTTGTCTTCCTCAATAGGAATGTCTCCTTCTATGACAATTCTAACTGGATTGCATAGGTGATAGATAAGGTAGGAAAAAGCCAACCTTGCTAAGGTGGAAGGCTTTTCAGCTATCTTGTACAGTTCTTGAGGTATTACCTCATGTACCTCCACCTCATTCCCAGTCATGATGCAATGAATCATGATGGCTCAGTTGATGGTCACTTCTGATCAATTGCTAGTAGGGAGTATGGAACGCCTAATAAAGTCCAACCAACCCCTAGCAACTGGTTTGAGATCCAATCTTCTCAGTTGGTTTGGTTTACCTTTTGTGTTATTGATCCACTGAGTTCCAGGCAAACATATGTCTTTTAGAATTTGATCCAACTTTGGATTGGCTATCACCCTCCTATTAAAGGATTTCTGGATCATCCCTTTGTGGAGGCAACTTAAAGATCTCTCACACCTTGTCAAGATGAAAATAGAGAGTCTTCCCTCGCACCATGGTGCGAAAAGTATGGAATCCTTGTCCATCTTTCTTTTGCTTATCTGTCATCCAAAGATTTGCATAGAATTCATAGATCATTGTTATTCCAACATTGATCTCAGGGTCGGCCAGGATCTCCCAGCCTCTCTTTCGAATTTGCTCTTTGATATCCGGGTACTCATCTTCTTTTAATTCGAATTTGGCTTCCGGAATCACTGTCCTCTTGCACATTATTTGTAATAATTGCCTTCATGCTGCTTTATGTAGAATTTAAGAGGTTTGAAAATAACTATTTGGTTGTCTTCTTTCTTGCTTCTTGAAGTGGGATTTCCATTTTTTGGAGCCATGGAATTTAAATGGAGTGAGAAGGCAAGGGTCTTTCCACACCGAACTTAAAAGGTTTTGCTTATTCTTGAGCAAAAGAGAAGAAAGAAGACAAAGAAGAGGAGAAGAATTCAAAAGTAGTGCGGATGAGGGAGTGTGTGGAGCGAATGTTATATATATAGGGAGGGAAGGGTGGGTTTCGAAATTAATTAGATAAAAGATAAAGAAGATATGAGCCATACTTTAGTAAAAGATAGAAAAATATAAGTTTTAAAATTAAAAGATATGAAAAAGATAAAAAGATAAGATAGAAGGTATGAAAAAGTTTTAAAAGATATGAAAAAAATTGAAAAAGATATGAAATTTTGAAAAAAAAATTGAAAAAGAATTGAAAAAGATTTTGAAAAAATTTTAGATTTGAAAAGAATTTGATATTAAAATATGATGGATAAGAGAGTTTTGTTTAAAAGATACGCCTGAAAAGATAAAGATTGGAAAAGATAAGCTTTGAAAACGTCAACAACTTTCCTAACCTGTGTTGGGCATTTGAACGCCCAAAATGCCTTGATTATGGCGTTCAACGCCATACTGGTGCTCTCTCTGGGCATTGAACGCCCAGCCAGTGCTCCCTGGTTGGCGGTCAACGCCAGCCTTGCTTCCTCCCTTCAGGGCGTTGAACGCCCAGCCAGTGCTCCCTGGCTAGCGTTCAATGCCAGGTCTGCTACTCCTTGAGGGCGTTCAACACCCAACCAGTATTCCCTGGCTGGCGTTGAATGCCAGTTTTGCTGCTTCTTTGGGGCGTTCAGCGCCAACAAGGTTCCTGCTCTAGGGTGTTCTGTTTCCAGCTCTGATTGTTTCTGTTTCTGTTCTAACTACTCCACATGATCACAAACTTAAACAAATGTAAAAATTAAACTTATATAACTGAAATAAACTTAATAAAACAAAAATAACTTTAATTACAGTCGGGTTGCCTCCCAACAAGTGCTTCTTTAACGTCACTAGCTTGACGGTACTGCGCCCATGTCAGCAATATGGTGGATTTGTGACGGAGAAAAAATGTCGATAAATATTTTTATAAGAATATCGCGTTGCAAGTATAGTTCTAAATTGACAATTAAACCTCAATCAACGTTTAAATTATTTGTCACTTAAACAAACCCAATAAAATTAACCGAAATATTTAAACCTCGGGTCGTCTCTCAAAGAATTACAGGGAAGTGTATTTATTATTGGTTATGAGATTATATTTTTTTGGGTTTTGAGTTTAATAAGCAAGGAATGTAAATAACAAAAAAATAAACTAACAACTAAGAAAAGTCCTAGCAAGGGTTAAGAATCGAAATTCCTATCCTCATTATCATTGTCAATTGTGATGGTAATTGCAAATTGCTCTCACTTAGTTAACCTCTAACAATTGAAGGAAAGTCAAGTGATCAAATCAACTTAAGTTTACAAGTCCTAATCAAAGACTAGAGTTAATGAAGCTCAAGTCAACTAGCAACTTTCAATCACCAACCAACAAGAGATTTTCACAATTCAAGAGTCTCCAAATTACTCAATCTAAGCTAAGAATACAAAAATCTAATTTAAAATCCAACCAAACATTTTATCAAATACTTGGAAGGCATAAAATAAAAACATAGAAAACTAACAAGACATAGCAAAATCTAAGACTAACAATTGCAAGAGGAAACAATAACAACAAATTAAAGAAAGCAATCATAAACATGAAAATATAAATTGCATTAATATGGATTAAAGGAAACAAGAAGAGTTCATAAACTAAATTGGCAACATAAGAAAATCAACAAGAGAAGTAGATAAACCAAAGTACTAGAACAAATAAAAGTAGAAGAAAACTAAATTAAAGTAAGGTAGAAATCTGAATTTGAGAAGGAACAATACTAAACACAAACCTAAAACCTAGAGAGAGGAGCCTCTCTCTCCCTAGAGTAAATGCCTCCTCTAGCTATTTTTTGTAGGAGAACATCCTTGGAAACTTGATCACGAACTATACAAGATTTAGACCGAAATTCAAAATAGACTTTATTATCCTCAGCAAATTTGGACACACTAAAAAGATTTTGTGTAATAGAAAGGATATGCAGTAAGTTATTTAATTTAAATAAAATATTTTGATATTTATTATAAAGAATTGTAGATCCATGATGTAAAATAGGTACTCCCTGACCATTACCAATAAAGAGTTGCTCAGGGCCTGGTGATGAATAATTGGTGGAATTCAGAAAATTGGCATGTTCAGCAGTAATATGATGTGAAGCACCAGAATTTAGGTGCCATGCGCTGTCATCCAGGATGAAAAAGGTGGTCATGTATGTTTGAGGTTGATGAAAGGATGCTGGAGGAGGTGGTGGAAGTGAATTTGCATATGAAACTGCATTCTGAGTAGATGGTGAGGATGATGAATTGTGAAATTGAGCATCAAACCTGTGATAACATATTTGCATTACATGACCCACTGATAAACCACTATTTTATGGTTTACAATGTGTTTAATTGTGTGGTTTTATCATGATCTTTACCCACTTATTTATATAATTAGCATGCATTTATATTTCCTTCCTAAAATTAGTACATGATTGAAAACATGCTTCTTTGGTCTTAATTTAGCTAATCTTAATCCTCTCTTATTACCATTCGATGCCTTGATCTGTGTGTTAAGTGTTTCAGGCTTCATATGGTAGGAATGGCTTAGAGAATGAAGAAGAAGTGTGCAAAGATGGAAGAAATACAAGGAATTGAGGAGATAACCAGCGAAAAGTCACGCAGTCGCATGGCTCACGCGACCGCGTGAAATAGAAGAAATCAGAGTGACGCGATCGCATGGCTCACGCAACCACGCGGATTGGAAAAGCACAAGTGACGCGGAAGCGTGGACGACGCGAACGCGTGGCAGGGAAAAACGCAAATGACGCGTCCACATGGATGACGCGATCGCGTGACGTGCGCGATCTGCAGAATTACAAAAGTCGCTGGCAGAGATTCTGGGCCACATTTCAACCCATTTTTCGGCCCAGAAACACATATTAAAGTCAGGGAACTTGCAGAGATTCACCATGCTCTCATAATTTATAATTTTAGTTTTAGATGTAGTTTTTAGAGAGAGAGGTTCTCTCCTCTCTCTTAGGATTTAGGTAGGATTTTTAGAAATTAGGATTTAGGACTTCTCTTAGTTTTAGGAGTGACTCTCGATCCCAGGTTCAATATTCCTTTTACTATTTAATTCTTCTTCTATTTTCATTTACTCTGAAGCTTTTATTTATGTTTGATTATTGTTGCCTAATTAGCTTATGAATATTTTCCATGTTAGATTTTACTACTTTGAATGAATTTGAGGTATTCCAGATATTGATGATTTTAATTTAGCTTTTTACACCTGTTGGTCTTGGTTAAGAAATCAGTAACTCAGGAGTTATCTTAGTTCAACATAATTGATAACTGTTATCTTTGCTAATTGAACTAAACTTCAATAATCCCAACCTTTTCTTAGGAAATAAATAGGATTCGAAGGTCAAATTAATTAGTCCCTTGACTTTCCTTTGCTTTAGCAAAGGTCACCTAAGTGGAATTAAGATTCAACTTTCATTATTATTGATAAGAATAACTAAGTCTGGACTTCCAATTTCTTATACCTTGCCAAAAGTTTATTTTATAGTTATTTATTTATTTTAATTGTCATTTGAATTACTTGTCATACTTCTTCCTTATTCTCAAACCCCAATTTTACCTTTTTCATAGCCAATAATAAGAATATACCTCCCTGCAATTCCTTGAGAAGACGACCCGGGGTTTAAATACTCGGTTATCAATTTATTTAGGGGTTTGTTACTTGTGACAACCAAAACGTTTGCACGAAAGAATTTTTGTTGGTTTAGAAACTATATCTACAACGCGACTATTTTTATAAAATTCTTTACTAGCAAAAATTCTAACGTCAAAATGGCGCCGTTGCCGGGGAATTACAAACGTGTGCCTTATTATTGGTTATTGTAAATATTTTTCAAAAAAATATATATTTTTCTTTTACTTGTTTATTTTTTTTCCCTCTTCCCTTCTATTTCTGATATCTACTATGAATTCTCACCCCTCTCGCTTTGAGTTTGGTTCTAAATTTGTTGAAGGAAATAGAAACCACAGCAGGAATATGCATCAAGGTCAGACCAATCAAGGATGGATGGAGCCAAGAGGATCTAATCAACCCTTTAGGCAACAACACCCTCCAAGATATCACGGACAACGACCATTCTACAATGCATACCCAGCTGAAAGATATGGTGGACAACCTTGTAACTATCAACAAGCCCCACCCTGTGCTCAGAGACCATCCTAGTGAAAGAAGACAACAAGGAGGATTTTGTGCTTAAAGGTGAAGAAATAGTTGGAAGGAAAATCATTGAGGACGAATACGATTGCGTACTTAAATACCTAGATCAAGAAAGAAATCGATTACCTTTCCAACGTTCGGACATTCAAAGAACCCCCATGATTTCATGTGGGAAATCTACTGAAGAATGTAGCAGGAAGGAGAAATTGGGCATTCCGGTGGATAGTGAGCAGCACGATTTGATATTGGAACAAGTGGAGGAAGCCGGAATTATTGAAGAAGAAGAGGAGGCAGTGGTTGAAGACTTAGGAGATGCTGAACCTCCATGGGAAAGTCAAGTTATAGAGCATCCTTCAAAGACGTTTGAAGCTGATGTTGAGGAGAGTGTACAACCTCCAAAGTATATCATGGTTGAAGACTTTGAAGGAGACAATCAAGAGATGGATTCAATCATTAATGAATTCTTATCTACATTTGAATCCTCTCCTATTGGACTTGTCATGGAGATTACAGAAGAAGAAGCACAACCTCCCTTGCCCTTGGTGAACACTGAAGAAGAGATTGAATTGGAAGAAATCCACCAAGAGGAAGAGGTTGATATTGAAGAAGATTGCCAAGAGGTGGAAGATGTCGAAGAAGAGCACAAGGGAGTGGAGCTTGCACGTTCATTAGAAACACCTTCCCCTAAGTTGCCATCATTCTTCACAACATTCAAGTGGATAAAATTCGTATCCCTTAGCTTTCTAATAACTTAGAGCTCTTTGTGGCATTAAGAGTAAGAAGAAGATGGTCAGTGGTAAGATCTGTCCTGCAAGGTTCATTATGGTTGGAAGCTCAAAATTTAAATGCAAAGGTTGGTGTAGAGCTCAACTGAATGGGTCTAGGAAGTTGTCTGGCTGCTTTAGTGAGAATTCAGATTGCCTGCCACCCAGTTGGAGCACTAATGATCAACAAGAAGATGGGTGCAAAAGCACGGTTTGGGACCCCGAAATTCAGTCTAGCTATCAATACTCTTGGGGCCTTGTCACTTGCTTTAACTTGCTTGAAGGCTTTCTGCGCCTAGTTTGGGATCTCGGAGGCTATTGGAAGTACAAACATTGGTGGGGATTCCTGGATCAATACAAGCACAAGCCACCCTAGCAGGAAGCTCATCAAATGTCCAACTTAAGGACTATAACTAAAAGTGCTAGGTGGGAGACAACCCACCATGGTATGGTCGTTCATTTTGCAATTTTAACTTTATTTAGTTTTGTTTGTTTTTGAAATTCATTTTATTTTATTGAACCTGGAATCATGCATAGCATTCACATTAAGCACTACATTTGCATCTGCATATTGCATTAAAAAAATGGAGAAACACGCACGCGACGCGGCAGCGTCGCTGACGCGTCCGCGTCACTAGTGCATTGGGAAGAAAAGAATTGAACAGAGAGTCACGCGAGAGCGTGGCTGGAGGGGCGCCTTTAGCATAATTTGACCCCACGCGACCGCGTCATGTGGAACTTTGGCCTCCCACGCGACCGCGTCACCCATGCGACCGCGTGGCCCTGTAAATCGACGTAAAAGGGTGTATGGCCGAAAGTTGTGCTGGAATTGGGCTGAATTCGTACTAGAAGCCCAAGCCCTCCGACGCGAACGCGTGCCCCACGCGACCGCGTCGTTTTCCAAAAATGGCCATCCACGCGATCGCGTCACCCACGCGATCGCGTCACCCAAAATTTGGCAAAAAATAAGATTTTGAACAGAGAGTTGTGCGAGCGCGAGGCTGCCTTCGCGCCAGTAGCATAAACCGTGTCACGCGACCGCGTGACCGACGCGACCGCGTCGATTAACTTAAAGCGCAAGTCACGCGACCGCGTGCCCCACGCGTCCGCGTCGCTTGCGCCGTACAGTTTAACCTTATTTGCCAAATATCTTATTTTCTCTTCCCCAATCCTAATTTTTCCTCCCTCCTTTCTTACTTACTTCTTCTTCCCTTCTTTCCCATTCTCATTTCTCTTATCTTTCATTTTCTTTTACTTAATTGCATACTTTCATTCATTGCATTATTTTCATTGGTGTTGGAATTTTATTTGGGTCATTGTTTTTCTATATTTTTGTGGATTATTTGACAATTATATATTACTTTTTAAAGGGTTGCTTGCATGTCCTAATTAATATTTTCAATAACATATTCACCATGCATGCTAAGTGTTTGTGAAAAAGCCCGTATGGCATTGTGCATTATTTTGAATTATTCTCTTCTATTCAATGCTTGCTTTCCACAAATTTCTGTTACTATTTTATTAATTAAATATAATTTTCAATACGAACGTTATTGTTAGTTTCTCACGACTAATAATACATCTAGGCTTTTGATGCTTGATCTATGCTACTCATGCCTTTGCCAGCATGCCAATAAACATCTTGCATTTACTTGCCTCACTTTATCATGCCCTGTTTCTATTATTGTCCTAATTTCATAGAGTCGCGACCATGTGTTAATGACATTCTTCTTTATTTTGGCATGATTCTTACTAGTACTGCCCTCTCCCTTGCTCTATCCCTTTGACTTCATGTCCCTTTCTCTTCTCCCTTTTTCAGGCTGGCCACCAAAACGGGTAAAGAGAAAGCTTCTACAACGAGCAACAGATGAGGAACCACAACACCCACCCACCTGTACTTCTCAGCATGCACCGAGGACGGTGCAATCTTTAAGTGTGGAGAGGTCGATACCGATCTCCACGGGTTAGTTAGTCCCTTTTCAACACCAATTTTTGTTTTTCATTGTTGCATTTGCATGTTTGATTGCATGTTTGTTTTTTGTGCATATTTTATCACTTGGTTAAAGTAATATTTTCTTTTTCAAGAAATTTCTATAGTATTTCACAAATTTGAATAAACTTTTTGAAAAACTTGTTTGAAGATATATTATTTTGGAACATGGTTTAAAGCTCGAACACACAAAACCAGTGAGATTTTGAGCCTATTTGATTGGTTGCATTTTATCAACCAATATTTTATTTTTGGTGTGTGTTTTTCTCTCTAAAATTGTGATCTTTATCTTGCTTAATTCTATATTTCTATTATTTGATGTATGCATGCACTTATATGATTGAGGCCTTATTTCACTGAGCTTACATACCCTGATGGCCTTACCTTTTATTATCCTTTGCAAACCCATGTTGAGCCTATTTTACCCCTTGTTCTTTACTTTAACTCATCACTAACTCTAAGCGGAAAACAATAATGTCTCTAATTTGAATCCTTGATTAGCTTAGACTAGTGAGAATGCTCATGAATTAAGTGTGGGGAAAAGTGGGTTTGGAAACATTTGGTTTGGGAATTGAGTATGTTAGACTTTGTGTGAAAAGATGAAAAATGTTAAGAACATGTTTATGCATTCAAAACCTTAATCATATGCATTGAGAAGAGTAAAAAAAAAAAGTAATAAAAGGGGACAAAATGCCCCAGAGTAAGTGTTGGTACCAATGCATATGAGCTGCACTCAAAATTTGGAATGCATAAATATGTAGTAAACACAGTTAATGGGAAGTTAGATTTTTATTTTAATTAAATGAATTGTCTTGAGTTAGGTGGAAAGTTTATGTTAATTAAGGATTCAGATTTTAGTCCACTTGGCCAAATACAATCCTACCTTGACCCTAACCCCATTACAACCCTTAAAAGACCTCTTGATTTGTGTATTGGTGCATTAAATTTTTGTTGATTGTTAGATGAAGAGCAAGCTATAGAAAGCAAGATTAGTAGAGAATTGAGAGAATTGACCCTAGACACTTGAGAGTTAGAGTGATATACACTACTAGTAAGGGTTCAGTGCTTAATTCTATGTTCCTTGCTTTTATGAGCTATCTTCTTCTTGCAAGTTATTTATATTGTATTTTGTGATTTGAATTAATGAAATCCAGTTCATATTTATTCTTGAAAGATTTATTTACTTTTTCACCAAGTAGGTAGAATCATTTTAGCATGTAGTTGCATTCACATTCATAGGTTGTATTGCATGAGTCTTGCCTTTTCCTACTCATTTAATTGGTCTCCTTGAGTTTAGCATGAGGACATACTAATGTTTAAGTGTGGGGGGTTGATAAACCACTATTTTATGGTTTACAATGTGTTTAATTGTGTGGTTTTATCATGATCTTTACCCACTTATTCATATAATTAGCATGCATTTATATTTCCTTCCTAAAATTAGTACATGATTGAAAACATACTTCTTTGGTCTTAATTTAGCTAATCTTAATCCTCTCTTATTACCATTCGATGCCTTGATCTGTGTGTTAAGTGTTTCAGGCTTCATAGGGCAGGAATGGCTTAGAGAATGAAGAAGAAGTGTGCAAAGATGGAAGAAATACAAGGAATTGAGGAGATGACCAGCGAAAAGTCACGCGATCGCATGGCTCACGCGA
This sequence comes from Arachis duranensis, assembly GCF_000817695.3. Taxonomy (NCBI): domain Eukaryota; kingdom Viridiplantae; phylum Streptophyta; class Magnoliopsida; order Fabales; family Fabaceae; genus Arachis; species Arachis duranensis. The sequence continues at coordinate 36,902,763 of NC_029774.3, forward strand.
CCGCGTGAAATAGAAGAAATCAGAGTGATGCGATCGCATGGCTCACGCAACCGCGCGGATTGGAAAAGGACAAGTGACGCGGAAGCGTGGACGACGCGAACACGTGGCAGGGAAAAACGCGAATGACGCGTCCGCATGGATGACGCGATCGCATGACGTGCGCGATCTGCAGAATTACAAAAGTCGCTGGCAGAGATTCTGGGTCGCATTTCAACCCAGTTTTCGGCCCAGAAACACATATTAAAGTCAGGGAACTTGCAGAGATTTACCATGCTCTCATAATTCATAATTTTAGTTTTAGATGTAGTTTTTAGAGAGAGAGGTTCTCTCCTCTCTCTTAGGATTTAGGTAGGTTTTTAGAAATTAGGATTTAGGACTTCTCTTAGTTTTAGGAGTGACTCTCGATCCCAGGTTCAATATTCCTTTTACTATTTAATTCCTCTTCTATTTTCATTTACTCTGAAGCTTTTATTTATGTTTGATTATTGTTGCCCAATTGGCTTATGAATATTTTTCATGTTAGATTTTACTGCTTTGAATGAATTTGAGGTATTCCAGATATTGATGATTTTAATTTAGCTTTTTACACCTGTTGGTCTTGGTTAAGAAATCAGTAACTCAAGAGTTATCTTAGTTCAACATAATTGATAACTGTTATCTTTGCTAATTGAACTAAACTTCAATAATCCCAACCTTTTCTTAGGAAATAAATAGGATTCGAAGGTCAAATTAATTAGTCCCTTGACTTTCCTTTGCTTTAGCAAAGGTCACCTAAGTGGAATTAAGATTCAACTTTTATTATTATTGATAAGAATAACTAAGTCTGGACTTCCAATTTCTTATACCTTGCCAAAAGTTTATTTTATAGTTATTTATTTATTTTAATTGTCATTTGAATTACTTGTCATACTTCTTCCTTATTCTCAAACCCCAATTTTACCTTTTTCATAACCAATAATAAGAACATACCTCCCTGCAATTCCTTGAGAAGACGACCCGAGGTTTAAATACTCGGTTATCAATTTATTTAGGGGTTTGTTACTTGTGACAACCAAAACGTTTGCACGAAAGGATTTTTGTTGGTTTAGAAACTATATCTACAACGCGATTATTTTTATAAAATTCTTTACTAGCAAAAATCCCAACGTCACCCACTCTGTCACATAATTGGCATTAAAGTCTTGAATTCATAAATCTAGCACCCCCTCTTATAGATCTTCCAGCATGGCCCCTTCTTCCATTGCTTCTCTTCTAAAGTTTGGTGTTGAAAATGGAGAAACTTGAGCTAAATTTACTAAAACAATCCCTAGTTCAAGCTTCTTAAACCTCTTGAGCATATCTTCATAAGCAAGCAAAAATGATTCTGCTTCATAAATTGTGAAATTCGTCATTCGAGACATCACTAATGTAATGTAACCTTGATATTCTTCTGTGAAACCATCCAGGATAGCTTGAATGTGATTATCTTTTTGAAATGGGTAACCTATAGCAATGAGAGAGTTTGCAATCTTGCGAATTGTAGAGAGATATTCAGTAATTGTTGTGGTTTTCTTGCAAGCTCTAAGCTGAGTCTTTAAACTTTGAATACGTGTTCTTGAAGAAACCGTAAAGATGTGATTAATCTTTTCCCACATTTAAGCAAAAGTAATGCAGTGTACCATCTTGTTCTTGTATGTACCATTCATGGAGGACACAGCCCAAGTCATGAGTGCAAAATCATTTTGCATTCATTCTTTGTATTTGGATGAGTTTTTCTGAATTGTTGATGTAGGTGTGGAATCGTCGTTGAAGCAACATCATCTTTTGTAGCAGAAGGGGTTGGAGTTTGTTTGAAGAATCTGAGATTTCACTTTCTTCAACAATTGTAATCGATTCTTGCTGTGATGAGATTTTTGATGGATCAAGATGATCCTCAAGCTCAAGGGTCTGAATTGTTAGAAGGATGCTGTGCCTCCATGTTGAGAAGTTATTTTCTTTAAGTTTGTTTGCCAGAGGAACCAGTGCATTCTTGAGATTTGTTGATAAAGTTGCAAGGGGTAGAGCTATGATCGTTTTCAACCTACTCTTGATACCATGTGAAAGACCTTGTATCTATTGAAAAAGAACACTGATGACCAAAGAAAAGAGAATGATGCATAGAAAGTAATGATAAAAATGATTAAAAGCTGAATGAGAAGAATGTGTTATTAAAGAATGTTGATACAAAAGCACCTAGCTCCTATTTATAGTCTAATAAAAATTGCACTAACACCCTCTAACTACTTTTAATAACCACTCTAACTGAACTCTTCTCATAATAAAATTTTACTGACTTCACACAATTTGTTACTTAAATTTTGACTTCTTCTTTCTTAACAATGTGTTGAATTGTTGTGAGGGTATAGGCATAGTTTGTGTTAATGAGCAGGTTGGATGGGTTTTGGTGTTGATAGTTTTAGGAAGGATATTTGGGTAGTAGCCATGGTGGTTAATGTTAGGAGTTTGTTGAGTGTTATTAAATAAATCCATGAAGTTTGCTTCCTTTTGACACGTCAAGTCCTTTCATTAAAAAACACTTAATGCTGTTAGTTACAGGGACCTAGTTGTTTAATTTAAAGCAAAAACAACAAAAATAAATAGAGTTGAAACAAATTGGATGGAATTCATAACACTAGTTGAGATCTAAATCTATCTTTTTCAAGAATAATTTCAGGATTAATTAATATATTGAGATTAGTAGGTGAATTATTATTGGTTAAATGATTCAAAATATCAAACAATTTAATTAATATACATATTAATCTTTTTAAACTTTAAAATTAGATATATTAGTCTTTTAAAATTCAATGAATTAGACAACCCTCAATTTTAAGTATGAATCTCTAGAGTTTGAATCCTAAATCTTTAAGGTGAAAAGGAGAAAATATGCCATGTGAACTAAAGTGGCAGCAACAAGTTGTAGTTTATTTTACTTGAAAGGGGTTCAAGATAAGCCCACTGTGGCCAAGTCCTTTAACTTTCCCCAATTAAGTACTAGTCCTTCCCTGAACAACTACCTCCAACTCTCCAACATATGTCCCTCAAATTAGGAATATATATACCCCTTCTATGAACTTGGGTCTTACATTGGGACCCATCATTTAATATAACTATCTAAGAGACAAATAAAGACCTTGGTCAATAGTGGGTCAAATAGGAAATAGATAGAGAGTTGCAGTGAAGCTAAGACCTCAGAAAGCAAAAGTGATGGAGAACCCACATTGCCCATCTTCTTTTGAGCATGGCGTGGCCCATATCTACTCCCAATTTCATGATGCAATGCATCTAACCCTCCCTTCCCCTTTCATTGTTTAATGACAACCCAATATGTTGTAAATATTTTGTTTCCTCAATCATTCACTTAATGAATTGCCAACATCCACAACGATTTTAAGTGTAGGTGGGTTCCATGATCGATTTGGATTCAGCTCTCTAGTTGGTCGCCATATTGTTCCGCACTAGTAACTCTAGTAGTTGTATTTACACTGCTTAAACGGATTAACAATACTATTAAATTTTCAGTTTACCGACATAATTGATGCCGTAGGGCCTCCAAACTATGGCAACAATTCAGTGTGGAACTTGGTAGAAACCAACGCAATCAAGTCAACAGATTTTGTACACCAGAAAAACTTGCTTACATTATTAATTACCAGAGTTTTGAATAGTGAGAGAGAAAGAGAGGCACATATAACAAGTAAAGTGTATCGTCGAGTCAATTTTCAGCCTTAGAGATTATTCATGACAAAAGAACTACAGCCACTATATTGATTGAATTCAATAATAGCTGCAATTTGAAACTCAATGCTTCTGGGGCTTCATTTGATGCCGCTGCTGTCCTTGTTATTAAATCAATTTTATTTGATAATTATAGTAAGGTTTAATTGGTCGAGCATGAGAGAGTCACGAGAATAATCACACCTAGGGCTAGAAGTGAGCCAAGTTTAGTCGAATTAGACCAAGTTCAAGCTCGACTCACGAAAATTGAGCTTGACTACCACTCTACTTATTAACTATTGAACTTATTTCTTAAACTCAAATTTTGCTCACCGAAAGTTTATGAGCCGACTCGAGCTCACGAGCTGGCTTAAATAACAGGAACATAATCTATAATTTTATATTAATAAATTATAACTTATATATATATTAAAAAATATTAACTTTATATATTATGTATCTATTAATTATAAATTTTTTATTTATGTCATACATCAAAATCATATAAGAATAATTATAAAATTTTAAATAAGAACACTAATATATGTAAAATTATATATTATTTATTTTATATGTATATATATGATATTAAAGGTATAAACTAAATGTATATAGGATATGTGTGTATAAATTGTATATATATAATCGAATCAGCTCCCAAGCAAATGAGTTGAGCTTATCCACGCTCAAACTCGGGTTATTTAATTCATAAGCTCAATTTCAGACTCAACTCATAAATTCACAAACTCAGCTTATCGAACTATTAACGATTTGAGCTCGAGTTGGCTTGACTGACTTCCAGCCCTACACCTAACAATTTTCAAAAATATTATCTGCGCACAAAACATTAGTCGCTAAATTAATCATCATATATTTGTGTATTAATACATATATTTTTAAATCATAGAAAATATGTATTTTTGTATTACAATATAAATTCTATCCAAATAATTAATTTGGTAATTAATTTTTGTGTGCATCTAATATGGTTAGAATTTTTTACTCCAAATTATCAAAATCATCGAAAATGAGTTTTGTCATGAAGTTTTAAAATTAATTAATTATTAAAGTTGTTACATCATTTTTATTTTTTTTATTTTTCACAGTATCTCCCGATCTAAGAGACTAATGACTAATCTATTGCAGATCCGAATTTCATTTAAGGTTGGTTGCTGGCCGATGGGGTTTCATCATATTTTATTATTATAATATATTTCAATTTTCACTCAAGAACACATCACGTATTGGCTCAATTGAGTTGTTGGGATTATACAAACAAGAATTGTGAACGAATGGAAACAAATGATCTTCTAAAATGGTAGGAACTAGAAAAACATAATAGCTTCTTCATGGTTCACGACTTGTGTGGTTAAAACTTAAAAGCAATAAGGCCAAGTTGGTTGAATGCCATGTTCCTCTCTCTCATTCTTCACCAACTCTTTTGCTTCTGATGCCCTTGCTCTCTGCAACAATTCAAATTTCAAACATTATTTACATATAAATAAATAATATAGTGATGAGAATTTCAATTCAGTGAGCATGCACCAGCACTGTTTCGAAAGCATCTGTCTGTGAGTTGAAGTCATAGAAAGCACTTGCTGCATTAAGCTTCATAGAGAGGAACTGCAAAGTATAATCAAACATGAATTCATTGCCAGCAATTATAACAATAAAAAAACTTCGCTATTCTGATCATCACTTACCTCCACTTGATGCTGCAAGGACTGAACATAGTTTATGATCTCTTCCAACATTATTGCCATTCCCATAGTCTGCAAGTTTATTAAAAAAATCAAAATTTTTTTTTTGGATAACTAAGATATATAAAAATCAGAATCTGCTTTACCTTATAACATCCCGGGACAATGTTCTGTAAGAATTTAAGTTTCTCATTGATTTTCCCTCTTCTAACCTGAATTACATTTATTAAATGATAAATATGTATTAGTCCACATTCATTTATTTCTTTGTAGAGGGTATTAGAAATGGTACCCTTTCTGCTAAACTGTGAGTATCAGTAGCTTGGCCTCTTCTTGCTCTAACATGAACTACTTCCTTTGATTTCTTTTCTTCTGTTTCATTCTTTTTTCCTCTCTTCCCTCTTCCATAGTTCTGTAACACATGCAGTGAAAATGAACATCTATGCTGCATACATCTCAAACAATAAAATATCCAATAAAAGAAAAGAAAGTGAATTGAAAATTTCAAGAAAACATACATTTTTTGTGTTGCTGCCACTCTCAGATACTGCAGGAGTTGAGTTTGCTGACATGGTGTCCGGCGTATCAACCGCTTTGCGCTTTTTACCTTGTTGGATTTCATTATCTGCTGAAGATATGGTAAGTGAAGATGGAAGATTACTGTGATTAACATAATGGACAAGGCCTGAAAATTCAGATTCTGGAGAAGTTGTGAAGCTGTGACTTGTGTTGAAAGGCATAAAAAAGTCCTGCATATGCAAACTTGAGTTGTTGTTTAGGATATGTGAATTCACATTCATCACCCCTTTGAATCCATTTGTTAGTTCCATAGTGTTAATATCTAAGAAAGGAAAAGAAGGTCTAAAACTATTCAAATCTGCTGTGAATTCAGCCATGTGATGTGACTTTATAAAACAGATTATGTGAGAGGCTTAACTTGTATGTCTAGATAATGTGGATAACAATACTACTATTTATAATGTAAGATTTGCAGTTATGTTATTAATGAACTACAGAAGCAGGGTGACATGGCCACGTGGCAGCTCGAGCTTGTGTATTTTTGTTCCCCCTGGCTGGCTCCACATACTGGAGGAAAATGTCCAATAACAATCCCATGCCTTCTGAGACATGCACTGAAATATGGGTCCATGTTCTGTGAGAAAACCAACCACTGCCTAATTTGGAGCATTTAGAGCTTCTAGCTCTCTACCTTTCTTATGCATTATTATTATGTAAGTTTTAGGTGTAGTGGGAAAGGGCATACCTTGATATAAAATATTGAAAGATTTTCAGATATTTTAGAAATACTCGTATTTCAGTAATCTCAATTGTATACTGGAACATTAGTATTTTTGGAATACCTAAATATTTTACTAAAATGTTATGCAACTATTTCAGTCAACAAATGTGACTAGAAAAAGGCTTATTTAATTTTATGATTTCACAACCAAGTTCTAACTAACACGTTTTTCCCACATTTCTAACAAGTTATAAATTTTACCCATTGAATCAGCAGGTGCTTGATTTATTATCACAGTTAATATGATATATCCAAAGCTTTCAGATAAAGAAATCTGATATCATAATTTGTTTTTGCACTTCTGCCACATGTTACAATGCAAGTACCACCTTAATGAATCATGATTTTCCTCAGTCTTTTGATATGATATAATATATTAAAAGATGCACCTTAATTATTATTATTATACTTGAGTTTGGACTTTGGAGTCTGGTAGTTCATTTAATTCAATTTTTACCAAAGGGATAGATTCATTCCTTTTGTTTCACGGTCTAAAGAAAACATATGGAGCAATAGTAGTTGCCCCTATATGACCAAATGTAGGCACAACCATAAATGGATATGGTTTGACATTTGTTTCTAGGAATTTAGGGCTGTTAATATACCAAGGACACAAACTTTTGATTTTTTGGACAATTTTTCCAGAATGAGTAACACCCTATTTGATTAACATGTAGCAGAACCACCCCTTCTCCCCTTAATTTGTCAAGTGCATGTAACACCATACACTATTACAAGAGGGTCCTTCCTTTCTTTTTCTTTTGAACTTGCCCATGCTTTTACATTTAAGGCTTAGTAAAATGAAAGGAAGTGCAGCCAAACAAGTTCAAGTCTGAATGAGGATTCCATATTAAGATGGTTTATGCCTTTATGGTCATGGACGGCTACTAGTTAGGTTGGATTTACCTAATAGATAACTGAATTTTATTTCCCCACTTAGGAGAACCTATATAATCTCATCCTTAAAGTGAAAATTCTAATATGTTCTTTAAAGATAGTAGTATTAATTGTTCATATTAATGTTTCCATAAGCTTAGGCCTAGCTAAGCTACCTTTCTTTGAAGAAAACTTGGAGGGAAATTTGTCACCATGGACCACAAAATATTATACCGATATTCAGTAATATATCTTCAAAATTTAGATGATGATAAATTGAGAATAGGGTGTATCGGATGATAATTTTCTTATTGAGTCTAGCAAATCAGATCAGCAGATGTGATAGCAATATTCGATATTCAAATCGGATAAGATATTATCATAAAATTCGGATAGTATATGCTCGCAGTATTCCGATCTTCTATCACAAGTTCACAGCCATAAAAAAGTCCTAGTTTTGTAACAAGTTGCCTTTTTTTTTTTTTTCTTTTAAACATCATAATATTCCAATGGGTTCATTGATAATTGGTACTATGCATTTAAAGGTTTCATTTACAGAACTTAGTAGATCTACACTACCGATATATATGAGTCAATTCATACAAAGATGTATTTTGGCCAGGAAAAGGTTTGAAGTTTAGCCCAAGGCAAGTGTTCGAAAAAACATTAACCACGCAAAGTTTCTTGGTCCAATACTCCAATGTGCTTATTGGAAACTTTGAATCTAACTTTGCAGTCCAATTCTAATCTTTAATCCATAAAGCCTAAAATTCATCCCCAGGAAAAAAAAAAGGGTCCTATTCAAAAGTTTAGAACTAACTTTTGATTTTTTGGTATGTGGCTGGTTTTGGGTGCATTTTTAGGGATTTACTTAACTAATTAGATTAAGGGTTATTTAAATGTTTATCTGAGGTCAATGTTATTAGAAGTGAATTTTTTGTCATATTATGTGATCTCTGTTTGGTTTGAAATTGTAGATTTAAAGAAGTCATTTGTGAAATGGATGCACAAATGGATTACATCAACGCGTATCATACTATTGTTTTGAATTTTTTAGGTATTCATTTTGATTTCACTGTCAAGATCCAAAAACTGTATAATAGATCTTGTACTGTGAATTTGGCTCTAATCCAACGCATTGCAAATGCGGCGGAAAATTACATGATAAAAACTGCCGTGTACTATAATATTTCTTATACAGAATGATTGTTGCCTAGTAAGATTTGATTGATTTTTTTTTGTCATAGGATTTGATTGAGCTTATATATCCCTTTTTTTTTAGTTGTTTTTGTCTTTGTCTGTGTTTGTCTTTAGTCACTAATAAAAAAAAGTTTAGAACTAACACTTGGAGACTATCACGGTCAGAAGTAGGGGTGTACATCGTCCGATCCGACTCGAAGATCCGGCCCGGTCCCAAACACTTTAGGAGTTAATTTAGTGTGATTTCGTCGGGTTTAGGGTCGGGTAAAGGTCTCAAAAATAGACCTGGTCATTATTTCGGGGTCGAGTCCGGGTCATAGCTCGGGTCATCCAAATTCGGTTCGGTGGCCCAGTCATCATACATAATTAATATTTTGTGTTATTAGTGATGGATGATGGTTATTCTTATGTGTAATTTAAATATTGTAAACCTTAATATTTTGTGTTATTAGTTATTATAAGATTATAAGTTAATGTTGTATATTTAAAATGCATAAGACTTTAGACTAATGCATAATATTGTGTTATTTGTATTAATTTAAATATTTGGTGTTATTAGACAATATTAGTATTGATTATGGTTATACTATAATTTTAGAGAATTGTTGGTTCTTGTTATATTTTTTTAAGTGAATTTTACTATGTGAATTGTGAATAATGATTGGAGATTAGGTGATTTTTACATACTAAAGATCCGGTTTTTATCCAGTTTTCACCCAACCCGAAGATACGTAGATTTCATTGGGGCTAGAATCGAATTATGGTCTAAAAATTAAGCCCGGTCTATATTTCGGGCTGAATTTGGATTAAAGCAAACCCGGTATGGCCCGGCCCATATACACCCTTAGTCACAAGAAGCAAGGGCCAGCTGGATAAGGGTCCAGTCCTTTTGTTGTGTATGGGTCGAACTGCCCGGCCCATACCATGACAAAAAAAAAGGAAATACTTCGCAAAGACGCAAAATGTCTTGTTCTTGTTGTCCCGTCAAATATAACCTAAGAAAGGCCTAGTCTAAAAAAAAAATAGCTAAGAGAGAAAAACGAGAAAATAAGAAACTTCAAATAAATAATAAAAAATTATAAATTTAAATAAATAATAAAAAATTATAAATTTTATTATCCAGAGTAAAATTCAAAATTTAAAAATATCAAATCCTTTCGTTATGGGTAGCAGCAGTGAGCTCCGGTAAGATTGAGTGCCGAATCCATGGTAACTTCCGGTGGGGTTCTCGTTCCTTCAAACACTACCAGATAGAAGGAGGAACATCGCGGGTCAGGGAGGTGAGTAGCTACTGAGCTTTTCCGCCATACTTCTACTCATTCTTTTCATCTCAATAAACAATACCTTATTCATTCTATTTCTTGCTGACATCGACCACAGATCGGATTAGTCGTTAACGGAGGGCTCTCTAGATGAATTTTCAGTTTCCATAACTGCTTTCAGATTTAGGGTTGCTGCATAATTTTCATTTTAAGCTTGTAATCGCATTTCAGTTCTTGGTTGTAATCCGACTTCCGAAGACATGGCGGCTCAACACCCAACACCGCCACAAACACCACAGCCGCTCCTCTTCGGCGAACTGGTGATGGAGATCCTCTCTTGGATTCCTGCGAAGCCTCTCACGCGCCTGAAGCTTGTGTGCAAGTCATGGAACTCCATCATCTCCAATCCTCACTTCGTCAAACTTCATCTTCAGCGATCGCCCAAAAATGCCAACCTCCTTGTTATGCTAAGAGAAATATCCCCTGAAGGAGAAGTGAGTGTAGTGTTGAGTAGCGTTGAATCTTTCATCCGGAATCCTTCCTCCACTCTTACTGCTCAAGATGGTTGCCACTCTCTAGGCCGAGGCTGGGTTTTGGGTTCATGCAACGGTTTGGTTTGTATTTGGGATGGCATTGAAGATTATCCCAACGATTTCGAGTTCCATTTATGGAACCCTCTCACAGGGTTTAGTTCAGTGAAATCGCCGCGCTTACATGTCAATAAGTATGCTTCGTTTGGGTTTGGGTATGATGAGTCAAGTGACGGTTACAAGGTGGCGGCTGTCAATTTGGACATTAACTATACCGATAATTCTTGGGAAACAACTGTGGAAGTTTATAGGTTCGGTAGCAGTTCTTGGAGGAACATCGATAGTTTCCCTGCCTTTCCACTTGCTATTGAAGAGGACGGCATGTACATCGGTGGCACTCTTAATTGGCTTGGACTCCAGAACACTCAGGGAGGTGTTTATGATTGGGGTGCTGTTACACTTGATATGTTAGTGATTGTTTCGCTTGAGCTGAAATCGGAGACATATAAACAGATTCAGCTGCCTAATGGTATTGATGAGCTCCCCAGTCACAAGCCAAGTCTGAATGTTTGGGGGAATTGTCTGTATCTTTCTCATGATTACAAGAAAACTCATTTTATTGTGTGGCAAATGAAGGAGTTTGGAGATGAAATCTCTTGGACTCAAATGCTAAAGATTAGTCTTCAGCATATCAATGTTGAACTGCTGTTTCCTTTGTTTATATGTGAGAATGGAGATATCTTTGTGCTTGGAGCGAGTAACGGGGACATTTCCAAGATAGTTTTGTATGACCCGAGAGTTAATAATGTTGAGCACATTAACATCTTGGATAAAAATCATTTTGCCATTACCAATGATTATGTTGAGAGCTTGGTTCAGCACTGTTAAAATTCAGTTCTTCGAAGTTCTGCCCTTGCGGGTTATTGTTCTGTAAGTTATTTTAAATCCTTGCGTTTCATGTAGGCATAGAAAAGTTCAGGTCATTGTGATTATTTTGGGTGTTTCCTTACTTGGCAACTTCTTGTTGTTGGATCCAAATTTGCAGACAGATCACTCAAAGTTTGGGCAGACTTTATACATACTTTCTTTGACTACTTGTTGCAAATGTTTATTACTTTTTGCTAATCGTTGGATGTAAGTTTACAGACAAATGAAGTGGCGTTGATTTTTTCATTTGTTAGATCTAGAACATGATTTTCTGGAATGAAGAATGATTTTGGTGAGCATCTCATTGTAGAAGCAAGGAAATTTTGTCTTTCTTTGTTTAGTTATTGGTTATTTACCTTTTCATGATATATGGCAAGCTGGATTGTACTAGTTGCTCAATTTATGATGTATATACCCTTCACTAGTTTTTGCGGTGGAAATTATGTAGCTATGTCAAGGTGGTTTTCATCATCTGCATCTCTATTTTCCCTTCAATTTTTGTTCCGATAGTGCCTTCTTAGAACCAAGAAGCTTACCTGTCAGGGTATTGTTTTTGTTTCTTTTTTCGGTTCAGAGAAATTTCTTATGCAGCATATGCCTTCTTGGATCTTTAGGGTTTATACATGTCTAATAGGATAGCAACTAAGTAAGATTGCTCGCTTAGATTGTTACATACATGTCTAATAGCATAGTAAATATGTGTATTCTGGAATTTGTTGATGTGAGATTAGTTAATTCAAAGAAAAAGAATGACAGAATATTGAATAATGGAAGAATTTTTTGCCACCAGAAAAGTTAGATGAAATTAAGATATTAAAATGATGTTGTAGAGGGATGATTGGGACTTGGGAGGGGAGGGGTATCATTATAAAAACAATGAGGGGGCTGCTTTTATTGTTCTATAGCTGTTTTGTCAACAAAATTATCAAGTCCAAGAATAAAAGTTCACATTAGTAGCTGAAAAATTTGTTTCAATGCACTAGAAAATATACTGCTAAAAGTCACAATTGATATTGAACTGAAATGATAAGTTTGATGCAATCACTACTTGCTAACGTTGCTGCACTGCTAATACTAAGTTGTCCCCTGTTGCATTCACTAGAAACCTCAGCTCATGATTAACTCATTTGAATTGTCAAATGTTTCTTATAGCTATCTTACATTCCCAATTTGATAAGAATAGCAACTGCACAATGCAGCCACTGCCATGTTTAGTTTGCCTAATATAAAAGCCAGATACTGTAACTATCATGCACTTCATTTTTACAACTCAATCTGTGCTTTGTAAGATCAAATTGTAGACTTGTAACCAATTTTTGGCATCACTTATGCAAACAAAATATGAGTATTTTGAATAACAATTTTAAACTCTTTTGAACCATTTTGTCTTTCTTAAAAATCCTTCTTTCTCTCTCTTTGTTTAAACTCAATTCCAACAAATTTGGATCAATATTTATTTATTACTAGCTTGCAAAACTTTCATTATAGAAGAAGTGAATGGAAAAATAAGTGCGTATATGCAAGTTATCAAATTACGAACTTAGTTATCGATGGAAATATAAACAACAATTTCTATCTGCAGGGTCTGGAAAATGTGACACGATGATTGCAAAGATAGACCAGAAGAGTGCAATAGAGCTTGATTGCTTGAATCCTATGGCTTGGTTACAAGAATGGTAATTCCTACTACTAGTAGTTATAGTGATTAGATCTTAGCATGTTGCAACCGTAATGTTGAGAACCTTAGATGATACAACATGTGTAGCATGTTACTGCATGCACAGGAATGTAAGCAGTGAAGATTAAGAACCAAAATTTTATAGAACGAGAAGCAGTTATTAGGTGATATATATGTGTGATACTTCCTTTGCCAATGTTATTAGTTCTTTTAAAATATTTACTTGTTTTCATGATTCCCACTGGTGTTATCATATCTTATAGTCAACTAGACATTTTATGACAATATCTTGTTATATTGAAGACCAAGAGAAATATTTTTAATCTTAGTAATGATGTTCTGTATGACGAGATATCCAGTGTCATGTATGCAGAAGATTATGGTCAACGGTTGACTTCTATGAATTCTTCTGAAATCATGCAAGTGGTTTTAAATCCTTGCATTTCATTTAAGGATACATAAGATCAGGGTGCTGGAAATACTTTTGGTGTTTCTTTAGGTTGACTAACTGTCGTACCTGTTCATTCATTATGCTAATTTTGGTTCTAAATATGTTGTTGGGTGAATTTATTTTGAATTTATTCAAGATAATGTCATGAGAAGGTGAGCTAATATTTGCAGATTATAATATAATGAATAGTTGTGAGTTAGGATATTGACACTGAATCTGTTTTTTATGTGAATTTCAATATTAACACCCAATCTGTTTATCTAAGTGTTGGCTTATTGCATCATTGTGGTAGATAGTAGAGTATGATTTAACTTTTTAAACTTCAACCCTGTTAAAATTCAATTCCTCTTCAAAGTTATGCTTCTGTAGCTTTTTGTTCTGTAAGTTATTTTAAATGCTTGCCATTTCATGTAGGCGTAGGAAAAAGTTCAGGACATTGTGATTATTTTGGGTGTTTCCTTATTTTGGCTACTTGTTATTGTTGGATCACAGATCACTTCAATTTTTGGGTGTTTCCTCATTTTGTTCTGTAATTTTTGAAGTAATCTTACTTGTTAATTTGCATGCAGATCACTCCAATTTTGGGTAAAACTTTTTACATACATGTGCACAAAATTCTAACATCCTTTCTTTGACTACTTGTTGCATAAGTTTATTAATTTTTTATCACTAGTTTTTGCCGTGGAAATTGTGTCTGTGTGATGGTGACTTTGATCATCTGCATCTCCATTTCCCATTCAATTTTCGTTCCAACAGTCCCTTCTTGGAACCAAGAAGCTTACTTGTCATGGTATTGTTTTTAGTTCTTTTTTGGTTCGGATTAAATTTGTTACGCAGGGTATGCTTTCTTGGATCTTTCGATATATGTCTAATACGATAGCAACTGAAGTGAGATTGCTTGCTTAGATAAAAATATACTTGTCTAATAGGATAGTAATTATGTGTATTCCGAATTTTGTTGATGCGAGATTAGTTAATACTTAATAACAAGAAAAGATGACAAAATATTGACTAATGAAATAATTTTTTGCCACTGAAAAAGTTACATGTACACCTGTTCATACCCTGGCCCAATAACAAAGGTCCAGGCCTAAATAAAAGGCCTAGTCCAAAGGATCAAGCCTAGTTAAGTACCGACCCTCACATAAGAAGTCGGTATCAACTACGACTTACTTTAAAGAAGTCGGGCATGAGATTAGCTGGCAGATAAATACTCATTCAAATGAGTAACCGCCCCTAAAATCTCTTTAACCGCTTCATAAAGCCATATCTTAACCTCCCTAAGATAATGGGACGGTTAACACTCTAAAGATACGGCACTACTCCAACGGTGGTTATTGGCTCACCACTATAAATACACTGACACCCCTCAGGTATCTCTAAGCCCAATACTCTCTAGACCTGTTCACACTCTTGCTAACTTAGGCATCGGAGTGTCTTTGCAGGTACCACCCCCCATTCACTCACGAGCACAAGTCGGACGGAGTCTCCCGAGTTGCATACTCACACA
>NC_029774.3:36918009-36920349 GCF_000817695.3 Arachis duranensis
AAACAGATTCCGAACAAGAGAATCTGGACACGGGTAATAACGACGTGGACCTAGCCCTACACCAGGAAGTTAACAATCAACATAGAGAGGGCACCTCCGGGGTAAAAAACCCGAAGGTAAATTCCTCGGACGGGCGCGAATCAGAGAAAGGCGGACCATCCCACGTGGCTGAACTAATGGGGTTAGTCCACAGCCGCTTGGAACAGTTAGAACAAGAGCGGGAAAAGCAAAAGGAAACTGAAAAGTACCTCAAAGAGGAGATGGAACGGCGAAAAGAGTTAGAAAGAAAACTCTTAAAGCTAGAATCTTCCCTCAAGAGTCACAACTCCCGCGACGAACAAGAAGAACAACTCTCGGGTGGGGAGGATCCTTTCAGCGAGGACATAATGAGGGCAAAAGTTCCGAGAAATTTCAAAAGCCCGGACATGGACCTCTACGATGGAACCACAGATCCCAAGCATCATCTGAGCAATTTCAAATGTTGGATGTACCTAGCTGATGCCTCCGACGCGACGCGATGCAAAGCTTTCCCGACCACTTTGTCGAAACAGCGATGAAGTGGTTCGATAGCCTTCCCCCGAGATCGATCACTAGCTTTGAAGACCTCTCAAGGAAGTTTTTGATGAGGTTCTCAATTCAGAAAGACAAGGTAAAACATGCACCGAGCCTCCTGGGAATAAAACAGGAGGTCGGAGAGTCTTTACGAGCCTACATGGAAAGGTTCAACAAAGCATGTTTGGAGATCCAAGACATGCCCACAGAGGCAGTCATAATGGGGCTAGTCAATGGGCTCAGAGAAGGTCCCTTCTCACAGTCCATATCTAAAAGACACCCCGTTTCTCTAAGTGATGTACAAGAAAGAGCTGAAAAGTACATCAATATGGAGGAAAATGCCAAATTAAGGGACCTGAGTTGGCGACCTGGACCCCCTCCCTCAACTAAAGAGAGGGAAAGGGAAGCCAAGAAAAAGGAAGAACTCGGTCTCGAAAGGCCAAGGAAATATCACTCTTATACTCCCCTAAAAGTTTCTATAGTGGATGTATACAGAGAGATTTGCAACACTGAAAGACTGCCACCCCCTAGACCCATTAAAAATAAAAAAGGGGGGAGCCGCAGCGATTACTGCGAGTACCATAAAATATATGGTCACTCCACAAACGACTACTACGACCTCAAGAATGTGATAGAAAAGCTGGCTAGAGAAGGTCGGCTTGATAGATATCTCATAGAGAGGTCGGACAGCCATGGAAAGAGAAAGCGAGAAGATATGGATAGAAGAGACCCACCGCCGCAGACTCCAGAGAGGCATATCCATATGATCTCAGGAGGATTTGGGGGAGGGGGGCTTACTAAATCCTCTCGCAAAAGACATCTTAAAAGAGTCTACCAAGTCGGGGAAGAGTCACCCGACCTTCCTACTATTTCGTTCACAAAAGAAGATGGGCAAGGAATAATCCCTGGGCATGACGACCCAGTGGTAATAACTATGATCCTAGCCAATGCCCATCTCCACAGAACCCTAGTAGACCAAGGAAGCTCGGCAGATATCCTTTTCAAGCCCGCTTTCGACAAGCTAGGGTTAGATGAGAAAGAGTTAAGAGCCTATCCCGACACCCTATATGGATTAGGGGACACGCCAATAAAACCACTAGGATTTTTGCCCCTTCATACCACTTTCGGAAAAGGGGAAAAATCAAAGACTCTGAGTATAGACTTAATAGTCATTGATGAGGGGTCAGCTTATAATGCCTTAATCGGCAGAACTACCCTTAATCGGCTCGGAGCAGTGGTATCCACTCCCCACCTCTGCATGAAATTCCCGACCCCAGCGGGAATAGCAACGGTGAGGGGAGATCAAAAATTGGCGAGAAAATGCTACAACGAAAGCCTAAATCTGAGAGGAAAGGGCAGAGAAGTTCACACAATAGAGCTCGGTGGCGCAAGGGCTAGAGAAGAGCTGCGACCACAACCGGGAGGAAAGACCGAGGAGATACAGATTGGTAAAGAGGAAGGAAAAAACACTTACATAGGAGCCAACCTAAGGGAAACTTTAAAACAAGGGCTGGCTGAGCTCCTAAGGGATAATTCCGACCTCTTCGCCTGGAAGGCCTCTGACATGCCTGGGATTGATCCCGAGCTCATGTCCCACAAACTCTCGGTCTATCCAGGGTCCCGACCTGTACAACAAAGAAGACGCAAGCTCGGCACGGAACGAGCCCTAATAGTAGAAGAGCAAGTACAGGCGCTCCTGGAAGTCGGCTTTATTAGAGAGGTCAAGTACCCAACATGGCTAGCCAATGTAGTGCTAGTCAAAAAACAGAATGGTAAATGGAGAATGTG
>NC_029774.3:36920464-36935363 GCF_000817695.3 Arachis duranensis
ACCTGGGGAGCCTAATGGAAGTATACGTCGACGACATGCTAGTAAAAACCAAGAAGGAAGTCGACCTCTTGTCCGACCTCTCACAAGTCTTTGACACCATAAGGCTGCATGGGATGAGACTAAATCCTGCAAAATGCGCCTTCGCGGTGGAAGCAGGAAAATTTCTAGGATTTATGCTAACACAAAGAGGGATTGAAGCCAATCTCGATAAATGTAGAGCCATCCTAGAAATGAAAAGTCCGACTTGTTTGAGAGAGGTCCAACAGCTCAATGGCCGACTTGCAGCCCTCTCCAGATTTTTGGCAGGATCGGCAATAAAATCCCTTCCACTATTTTCCTTATTAAAGAAGGGATGCCCATTCGAATGGACTCCGGAATGCGAGGAGGCGTTCCAAGAGTTCAAAAAGTTTTTAAGCCAACCTCCTATCCTAACCCGACCAGCACCAGGAAAAGACCTCGTTCTGTACTTATCCGTAGCAAATAGGGCTGTCTCGTCGGCCCTGATAAAAGAAGACGAGGTCGGACAACACCCAGTCTACTTCATCAGTAAGGTCTTACAAGGCTACACCCAGTCTACTTCATCAGTAAGGTCTTACAAGGCTCTGAACTAAGGTACCACAAACTAGAAAAGTTTGCTTACTCCTTAGTAATAGCCTCACGGAGGTTACGACCTTACTTTCAAGCTCATACGATAAGAGTCCGAATGAACTAACCCATGAAGCAAATCCTCCAAAAGACGGATGTTGCAGGAAGAATGGTTCAATGGGCGATAGAGCTTTCCGAGTTCAATTTGAGATATGAAACTCGGACAGCAATTAAAGCCCAATGCCTTGCCGACTTCGTTGCAGAATATGCAGGGGATCAAGAGGACAAACCGACTACATGGGAACTCTATGTAGACGGATCCTCCAACAAAACAGGAAGCGGTGCAGGCATAATACCAGTAGATGAAAGAGGAACCCAGATAGAAGTTTTCTTAAAATTTGAATTTCCGGCTTCAAATAATCAGGCAGAATATGAAGCCTTGATCGCCGGACTAAAGTTGGCAGAAGAAGTCGGTGCTACAAAAGTAATGATATATAGCAACTCGCAGGTGGTGACCTCCCAAATAAGCGGAGAATATCAGGCAAAGGACCCTAACATGAAGAGGTACTTGGAGAAAACTTTGGAGCACCTTGGACGCTTTGCAGAAACCGAGATCAAACACATAACTCGGGATCTAAACAGCAGAGCGGATGCCCTATCCAAATTAGCAAGTACTAAACCAGGAGGGAACAACAGAAGCTTGATTCAAGAAACCCTCCAAGAGCCCTCGATAGCAAAAACAGAAGATAAGCAAGAGGTACTCGAGGTAGTCGGTTTAGATAAGCAAGAAGTACTTGAGATAGTCGGTTTAAACCTCGGATGGATGAATCCCTTAGTCGAATACCTGAAATTCGACATCCTCCCCAAGGAGGAGAGAGAAGCTAAAAAGATCCGAAGAGAAGCACAACATTACACCTTGGTGAGAAATATCCTCTACAGAAGAGGGATATCAACGCCATTATTGGAGAAACGTCTTCTACAGAAGAGGGATATCAACACCGTTGTTAAAGTGCGTACCGACCTCAAGAACTACCGAGGTATTAGAGGAAGTACATAGCGGGATCTGCGGAAATCATCTCGGAGCAAGATCACTAGCCAGAAAAGTAATCCGAGCTGGATTCTACTGGCCGACCTTGCAAAAAGATGCCACAGAATTTGTGAAAAAGTGTCAACCGTGCCAGATGCATGCAAATTTCCACGTGGCTCCCCCAGAAGAGCTCATTAGTATCACTTCTCCATGGCCTTTTGCAAAATGGGGAATGGATTTGTTAGGTCCTTTCCCCCAAGCGCCAGGACAAGTCAAATACTTGATCGTGGGAATAGATTACTTCACAAAATGGATAGAAGCAGAACCATTAGCCATTATCACCGCTCAAAGAAGTCGCAGGTTTCATGACGAGGTCGGAAATGTACGGGGACACAAAGAGGAGCTCGACTTGCTCCCCGAAGTCCGAGAAGATGCCCAGATAAGAGAAGCGGCATTGAAACAAAGGATGACTACCAGGTACAACAAGAAAGTCATTCGAAGAGCATTTGCCCCAGATGACTTGGTCCTAATTAGAAATGACATTGGAGTCAACAAGTCAGGAGAAGGAAAGCTCGCCGCAAATTAGAAGGGACCATACAAAATCAAGGAAGTTTTAGGAAAAGGTTATTATAAAGTAACCGACCTGAATGGCGCTGAGTTACCAAGGTCGTGGCATGCTTGTAATGTGAAAAGGTACTACAGTTAAAAGCGAACTCTACTCCCTGATGTACTCTTTTCCCAACTTCATGATTTTTCCCAAAATAAAAGGGTTTTTTCTGAAGAAGGGTTTTTAACGAGGCATCACAGTAGAGATTAAAGGGTCATAGACAGCCCAAAACCCTTAGTAGCAATAAAGTACCTTTATGAATAAATAAAGATCTTTTACAAATATCTCTTATAAATTCCTTCTCGCTTTCTTTCTTTCTACGAAACGCGCCGACTTAAGCTCGACAAAACGTGAAAATCCCATGAACCGACCTAGATGGTCGTCAGGATAAAACGACGAGGTACAAGTCGGCGTAAAGAGGTTGTATGAGTTGATCGTAAAAAACTCGGGAACAATCCGACTCCTAAGTCGAAACGAGAACCCGAGTAAAACAAACTCGGATATACTCCGAGTAAATGAAAAACGCATCACAAAAATAACCTAAGTCATAAAAACTCACTAAAGCAAAGTTGAGTATAAAGGATAACAAAAAGAGATTGGAAAACCTAGGTTTAAAGGCTGCATAAAAGCCCTTAAACTAAAATGCTCGAAAAAACAAGACAAGCCAATAAAAAGGTTTTCAGAGAAAGATCAAGAGGGTTTTGAAATATCAAAATTAGAAAAGCATACACGCATAAGGTAACTTAAACCCTTATCCAAAAAAGGGCATTCGCTTTGTTAATCTAAACCTTTGTTCAAAAAGGGCACTTGCTGAAATATTTTGTTTACGGCCTTAAAAGGCCAAAAGAAATTGTTCAAACTGCACAACCAAGAACAAAATAAATAAAGAGTTCAAAAATGGGGGGACCACAAGCCGGACCCCCAAATAGCCAAAGATCATTAGATCATTTTTTCACAGCAGAAGCAGGCAAACCACCACCAGAATCAGGAGGAGCACCGCCGTGACCAGGAAGAGAAGCACCCACAGGAGAAGAAGAGGAAGTCGGAGGAATAACCGAAGTACTCGGAGCATCTTTGGAGCGAGGAGGAGACTCGATGATCCTCTGCCCCCGAGTCTTCAACTCTGATTCAGAAACAATTACGGGGACAGGAGGATCTACAATGGCACCGTCGATGACAACTTTGTCAGGATGTAAAGGAGAAAGATCCAAGTCAGGAGCAATAACTTTGACCTGCTCTAGGAAAATCCTCCAAGACTCCTCGGCGCCATCGGCAATGGAGTCCTCTAACTCCTTATATGCTTTCCGAGAATTCAACAGGTCAGTTTTTACAGACACAAGATCCTTGAATAAGCTTTGATAGCTGGCCTGTGCCGTTTTCCTCAATTCCATCTCCATGTTGCATTGGGCCTGCAAAGCCTTCCCTTTCTCCCGGAGGGTATCTCTCTCCTCCTTTAGCTTGGCAATTTCCTTCCTTAACTCTCCCTCAAGCTCTTGATATACACGAAGCCTCCCTTCCAGCTCCTCGACCCTCGAGGTCGCCCCTAAAGAGCTGAGAGGAGCCCTATCAAAAATATCCAAGAGCTTGCCGCAGACCCCCGCCGCCTTAAGGCTCTCCTCGACCATAGTGGTAAGGTGGCCCCGAACAGACATATCATCCTTGCCTATACGAGCATAAGGATAGATATTCTTTCGGATGAATGCAAGAGCGTCCGCCTTAACCTCCCCAGAAGAGCCAGACTCTAAGATCTTGCGCTTCTTGGGATCAGGAGAAGGTCGGACGACGGAGGGCGGCTGAGGGGGAGCTGAAGAAGAAATTACCATAGGATTGGAAAGAGTTCCAACATTACGAGGAGGGGGAGGAGGAGAGATAACCCTGGCACCACCAGACCGAGCGCGAGACTTAGCTTTAGCCTCCTGGACCCTCTGAAAAGATTCTTGAGCGTTTGTCTTTGCCATTTCTGAAAAAAAAGAAAACAATAGCTAAAGAATCAAACAAGTCGGAATGTTGGGTTAACAAGTCGGAAATTTAGCATACTAGAAAAAACTACCTAGCTGTGATTGGACAAAGGTCGGAGACCCTTGAAGAAATTTTTTAGTATCCAAATATGGGGCCCTCCCCCACACTTCTCGGAGGAACCCCACGACGGCAGCCTCTACTTCATCCAGGTCATCCAAACCATATTTCTCGCAAGGGGAGGCCTCCAGCCAGTATAAAGGAAAGCGAGGAAAAGAATTATCATCCAGAAAAAAGGGGTGATGACCCTCTACAGCTTGCACTTTGAAAAAGAAATTTTTAAAGTCATGAAAATATTCATCAAAAAGGGTAAAAATCCTCCGACCTTGTATGGCTCGGAAGGAAACCCATTGTTGTTTATTATTCAGCCCACTAAAAGGTTTGGTCATATGAAAAAGATGGAAAAAGACTTTCAGAGTAGTCGGGAAATCCAGAGCATGGCTAATAAATTGGTAAATTTTCAAGAAACCCCAGGAGTTGGGATGAAGCTGGGTAGGGGCAACCCGACAATGTTGCAAAACAGACATCTCAAAATCTGAAAAGGGCAGAAAAACGCCCAGACGGGTGATCATGCACTCATACATAAAGAAGAAATGGGGAACCGTTTCGTTGGCTCTCCCATGACAAACTCGAGGAGCCGTTTCGTTGGCTCTCCCATGGCAAACCCGGTCCTCTAAACCGGGAACAAGCAACTCGTATTTAGGCTCATCTTCATCCGAGGTACAGAGCCGATGGTGGGTGCGAAGGTGAGTAATAAACTCCGCATCAACCAACGGCTCCTCCCCCAGAACAGTAACGTCAACCCAATCTACGGAGGCCATTTTTCTTTCTCTAAGGAAAATGAAGGAAACCTACAAAGGGAAAAAAGAAAAGGAAAAATAAAAAAAGGCCCCTAGAGAGGAGAAAAGGATCCGAACAAAAATCTACAAACCTATTCCTCTACAAAGTAAAGTCATGCGAAAAGTGCAAAGAAGAAGAAAGAAACTAACCTCTTTCTGGAAATGAAGATAGGAAGAAGCAGAAGTCTCCGAGGGCACGAAAGTATAGTACGTGTAAACACAGCACGAACAAAGAAAGAAGAAGTTTGAAAGATTGCAGAAACGGAAATAGGAAAGAGAGGGAAAGTACTTATAAACATGCTAAGGGGCATAATAGTAAAAGCGGGGCAGTCATTAATGAGATTACACCGTTACCAAAGCCCTCAATACTTCCCCAACGGATACGACGCTTGAAAGACGTAACTGTCAGAAACAAAAGGTCGCGAAATCACATCGGTTTATAAGACCCAAGAAAACAAAAGGTCGCGAAAATCACGTCGGTTTAAAAACCCGTGTTTCCTCCAAGAAAGTCGGCTACGAACCCGAGCTAATTACTTGAACCCAAGCCCTAAAGAGACCTCGGGCTCAAGTAGGGGCACTGTTCATACCCTGGCCCAATAACAAAGGTCCAGGCCCAAATAAAAGGCCTAGTCCAAAGGATCAAGCCTAGTTAAGTACCGACCCTCACATAAGAAGTCGGTATCAACTACGACTTACTTTAAAGAAGTCGGGCATGAGATTAGCTGGCAGATAAACACTCATTCAAATGAGTAACCGCCCCTAAAATCTCTCTAACCGCTTCATAAAGTCATATCTTAACCTCCCTAAGATAATGGGACGGTTAACACCCTAAAGATACGGCACTACTCCAACGGTGGTTATTGGCTCACCACTATAAATACACTGACACCCCTCAGGTATCTCTAAGCCCAATACTCTCTAGACCTGTTCACACTCTTGCTAACTTAGGCATCTGAGTGTCTTTGCAGGTACCACCCCCCATTCACTCACGAGCACAAGTCGGACGGAGTCTCCCGAGTTGCATACTCACACGGAAACCTCATCCTTCACACATTTGGGCCAGCCAACGCCATCCATTCAGACAATCTCCGGTTACCCACCGTAACAACACCATCACATTCTGTTGCTATATCAATGATGTGATATCAGACTTTGTAGTTATCATATTAGTCGGCAATGAACACCATTTAATCATATCGATCAACCCTCATGAAGTCATGATCCTCAACTTTGGTCAAACAACAATTATTACTGTCACGTGTCACATCCAAATAGGCCCAACTGTACCACTCTCAGTCTCGGCCATTGGCCTCTGCAATCTGCATAGTTTCTTTCTTTCTATAACTTATTTTTAACCAAACTACCTAGTAAGTAACTAGTGTTTTGTTTTGTTGGCATAACATTATAGAAATATAAATTTTTTGAAATTACGTTATTTTGATATTATAAATTATGATAAAAAATAAATAAATTCAGTTTTTGAAATATTTTTATCTGAGTGGTCTTGGTAGCTGGTGACACCAACAACCACGTGTACCCTGCAATGGCCATCGCGGATGAGCTCATATTAGCCAATTCCACAATGGAGTTCCTCTTTGTTGGCACTCCAAATAGCGTTGAAAGCGCTGCAGTTCCTTCCGCAGGGTAGAGCTCCGCCTTGGTGCCTTCGGTGAGGTTGAGTCGCCCCTCACAACCTTTTCTTCTTTCCTTATTTTCGACCTCCATATCGTTGTTGGAACTGGCGGCTATGTGTCTTTCCCCGTTTGCCTTGCCACCAAGTTAAAAGTGATAAAGCTTGTGATCCATGAACAGAACTTTGCTCCTAGTTTGGCCAACTCTATTTTTGCCCTGTTTGTTGATGCCATCTTGGTGACACTGGCAGTTGTGGATGAGATCTAAAAAAATTTTAGCGTGGTAAAGCCTTAGGAATTAGGGTGGGTTAGGTTAGGTTGGTAATTTGAGATTTTTGGATAGTATTTTAAGCTTTTGATAATTTTGTCCGAATCTCATTTTTACGAGTATAACTTTTGATTTTTTTTGTGGGTAGATTTGTCAAGTATTTAAAATTTTTATGGGTAGAAATAAGAGTTTACTTAAAACAAATTTAGAATTAAACTATTTTTACAAAAATTCGTAGAAGTAAAAGTTTTAGTCAATTAAGTAGGCCAAGATTTTGGTAAATAATAAATTTTTTAGTTATTATTTTCATTGATAAAAGTTTAATTTTTAGTTATATTTTAATTTTAATTTAATTTAATTTAATTTTAATTATAATTAGAGAATATTATATTATATATTTTAATTATAAAATTTATACTTAGTATTGATAATAATATATAAAAAAAATAACTAATAAAAAAATGGAAAAAAAATTCTTTAATTTCAGTAAAAAAAATTAATTTCAATTAGTAATATGTAATAGAGTACTATCCTTCAATACATTTACAATTATGTTATGAGTAACTATCACCTATATAGGATTTTTTTAAAATAAATATTTTAAATATTTTATTTATCGGTATAGATAATTTGAATATAATCTATGTTTTTGTATTTTATTATTTATCTTATTTATTGTGTAAATAAATTAATTATAAATATATCCTATCTAGTGGGATAAAGTTTTATTATTGTTGTTGTTGTATATTTTATTTAAAATTTAAAACAAATAAAATATTCATAATTAATTTATAAACGAAATAAATAATAAAAATATAAATTATATTCAAATTATTTATACTGATAAATAAAACATTTAAAATGTTTATTTTAAAAAAAATTCCACCAATATATGCTCCTCTAATTGCATCATGGAGGCACTTATTCAAAGAAAATAAATGCAAAAGGCATGCTATTTATGAAATTCATGGCTAAAATATAACACATTTTATTACGAGAAATATTTATATACAGATTAAAATTGTACTACGACACTCATTAAAAATAAAGAAAAAGTTTAAAGGTTCAGTACTTTAATTAAAATTTAGTTAATATTTAATTAATAAAAAAAGTTTAATTTTATACTATTAAATATAAGAGAAAATTTAGGGATTAATATTTTTATTAAAATTTGATCAATACTTAATCATTAAAAGAAAAGTGAATAATTTTATATTATTGGATGAAATCTCACACTATTACAAATATTAATAATGACTAATTGATGACTATAAATTATAAAATTTACTAGCCTTTTAATACTTCTCTTAAATATAATTTGACACTATTAAAAATATTAATAATGACTAATTAATAATTACAAATCACAGAATGTATTGTGCCTCTAATACTGCTGAAAAATAAAAAAGAATGAGATAGACTAGCATGTCTTTGTATCTCTCCACACTTGCATTATGTATTGTATGGGAGCAAATCCTTTTATTACTGCATATGAAATTGTTGTGTTTCAATAGCAAAAGGAGTCGTAAATGTAACTTTGTAGTGACCAATGTGAAATTTAGCTCAGTTTTTCACCAGGGACAAGAAAATAAACAGATTGGAATGAAATTCTCGACTTACACGTGAATATACTTAATAATAAGTTCTAAATTTGACACCACAACTAAAACTTATCACAGCCAGCAAATGATATACAATTCAACTATCAAGTCTTGTCAACTTTAAATATTCTCTGACCTAGATTTCCTTTCAAAGCTATTCTCAGTCCTCAGCTTAATGCGAATCAACCAACAGATGCAGAAAAGTTTAATTTAATCAACCGACCCTTAATTATACCGCTTAATGCGGCCGTCTAAGTTTAAACATTTTTTTTTCAAAAAAAATATTTCATTAATAAAATAATCCACTAGGGACTAAATATAGGGGGCAATTTTGGAAAAGATCCAACAAAGACTATGAATGTAATTGAATTACATTGATTAAGTAACTTTTTTAATTCCTCAAAAGAAGTTTCGTTCTCTTCTCTCTCACAAAGAATACCGTATCCAGTTCATCTTCTTTATCTTCTTCATCTCCTCTGCATAGTTCGGTGAGCCGCATCAACACACATCCAAGGTGTTCTTCGCTTTTTATTAAAGACCAATTCATTCTTTACTTTCCAGATCTGCCAACACAGGTTCATTGCTAGCTCTATATCACTTGAATAGTTATGGCTTCTAAGTATGGTTGCTTGTGTGAACTCTGACCATCGCTTCCATGGTTCTGTTTGTTGTGCAGGAACTTCAAGCTCCGCGAGCCTCCATGCTTCCACTGAGTCCGGGCAGTCAAAAATGCAATGACCCACTGATTCTTCTTCCATTTGGCAGCGAATACACATCGGGTTAGAAGAAGCAATCCTGGAATGCAGCTTTTGGTTAACTGGTAAACCTTCATGAGTCATCTTTCAGATAAAATTTTTGACTCTAGGTTGACTTTTCATCTTCCATATGTTCATCCAAAACTCTTGTTGCTTGCATCAATCTGGGAGAAACTCCCCTGGAGGGTGGTAGAAGAGGAATACTACTCGGTAATTTGACGCTACAGAATATTCGCCGTTGTTGGTCCGCATCCAGGTTAGTTTATCGTCTCCTTCACAAATAGGAGTATTGATGATTGTTTCAGTGATTTCTGGTTGAAAAAATTTTGCTATTTTATCCTGGTCCCAAGTTTTGTTAGGCAAAATTAGCTCTGAGACCCACTGAGGGATTCGATCAGTGTTTTGACTAGAAATAGGCATAATTACAGTGTAGTCATTGACCCATGAATTTGTATGAATGTTCACCATATTTTCCCTACGAATTTTTCAGATTAGTCCTTTTTCCAGGACTTTCCTGCCTTCCAAGACACTCCTCCAGCCCCATGATAGGTTATTCCCTGTCTCTGCTCTCAGGAAATTTGTGAACATGTAGTATTTGCTCCTGTATATTTTATTAAGCAGAGAATTCGATTTAGTAAGTAGCCTCCAGCCTTGTTTTGCAAGCATTGCAAGGTTGAAAGCCTTTAGGTCTTTGAAATGTAGTCCTCCTTGATTTCTGGGTCTACATGTAATCTGCCAACTTATCCATTGCATCTTTCTCTCTCTATTTTTTTGTCCCCACCAAAACTGTAAGATAGTGTGTTGTAATTCCTCTAATAAAGTATCAGGCAATTGAAAACAACTCAGAGTATAGATGGGAATTGCTGTAGCTACTGCCTTTATCAAAATCTCTCGACCGCTAGGAGAAAGTAGAGCTCGTTTCCATTGTTGGAGTTTTTGGCGGACCTTGTTTTTAATATAATTGAAAGTAGCTCTCTTGGACTTCTGAATAACTGACGGTAACCCCAAATATTTATTTTGATTTCCAACATGCGGAACCATAAGAAGATCAGACAATTGGTCTCGGGTTTGAAGCGGTGTATTTTTGATGAAGAAAACAGATGACTTGGCTAAATTAACCACTTGGCCACTTATACCTTCGTAGGTCTGTAAGATACTTAGTAAGCCTCGGCAATCTCCTTCTGTAGCTTTGCTAAATAAAATTGAATCATCTGTAAAAAATAGATGGGTAATTCTGGGGCATCTATGATTCAGTCTCAAACAAGAAAGATCCTGTCTCTGTTCTCCTCTGTGGAGCAGATGGGAGAGACCCTCTGCACAAAATAGGAATAGATAGGGAGAAAGAGGGTCGCCTTGACGCAACCCTCTACATGGTTTAAAATAACCATGTGATTGACCATCCACAGTAACAGAGTAAGAAACCGTCGTCACACATTCCTTCATCCAGTCCAGCCATTTATCACAAAAACCCAACTTTTTCATCATCGCCCAAACAAAAGACCATTCGACTCTATCATAAGCCTTACTCATATCAAGCTTTAGAGCTAAGTTTTAAATAGTTAAAACTATACAGAAAATTATAAAAAATATATGATTGACTCATTTTTTTATGCATTTAATTAATCTTTTATTAAATTATAAAAAATATATCATACTTTAGCTTACAATAAATATAAGTAGATAAAAAATGAATCACTTATTATTAGAAAAAGACTTAAGTATAATTATTTTCATCAGGCCTGCTACACATACAAGTCTTTTTGACTTACAAGTTATACAAGCTGCCCAAACCCAACAAAAAACGATGCGCACCCACACTTCACACTCGAACGTGAAAACCACGCGCGCTACTCAACCGTTTCACCTGCTCCAAAGCGTGCTCATAATGAAAAACTCTTCCTCTTCTTCCTCAATCAATACACAAACCCTCGAGATTCAATCCACATTCAAAACAAAAAAAGCTCTGAAGAAACCGTCCAAGTCCTCGCAAAAAGCACAACAAATCAAGAAGCAAATATTCAAATCTCCATAAAAAATACCAAAAAGAACGAACAAACATCATTCAAGGTACTGTTTCATTTTTCATCTAGGTTTTTCACATTTCTATTTCTGATTTCGAAATCGAAGTACTATATTGTGGTATTTTTCTCTCTGTTTGACTGTTCTAGATTTAGATCTCATATTACTGTTCTAAATGAAACTCTTCAAGTCATTTACGCTATTTTACGTAGTTCAAGTGAAATGATATTTGGGTGTATATATATAAACTCTGTTTTGTGAATGTTAGGAGGCCATTTAAGTAGGTTTGTATACATATAAACTATGTATAGAGCATTTCTGGGTGTATATGTCAGTATAGAATGTGACTGGTGCTTCTAGTGGCATTTTGAACCCAAATATCATTTTGAACTCGTTTAATTTATGATTTTACTTGTTTGATTGAGTTGAATGTGATTTTGAACTCATTTAATTTTGTTTAATTGAAAAAAAAAATGTGTATAGGACTGAATTTAGGTGTTTGTGACTGGAATTTAAGAGCACGTGACTGGTTTTTAGGTGTATAGCTCTGGTATTTGGGTACATTTTTTATCTATTAACAGTAACAAGTCAATTTTTTCTAATATAAATATAGGTTATTTAAATGACTCTAATTTTGCTTTGTTTACAACAAACCAAAGACTTGAAGTATGCTACCAGACTACTGAGCAAAAAATTTGAAAAGATGAGTGAACCGAAGAAAGCAATTGTTCGTGAACTAGGATTTGGGGGACTCATGCACATTCCGCCTATGAATGTGCCTCACAAACTTTTAAAGGAGTTGGCTAACTCCTTTAAATTAGGAAAAAACACACTGGAAACCAGCTATGGCTCCTTTAAGATTAGACTAAAAATAATAGGAGATGCCCTTGGCCTCAATGTATCAGGTAACTAATTATAGAAAACCTCTATAGTTCCATTATCTGTAATATATTCTTCGCAATATCCTATTTGGATCTCATGTAATCAAGTAATAGATTTAGATGCATATGAATAATATTTGGGTGCACATGAGTGATACCTAGGTGCATGTGATATTTGGGTGCATATGAGCGATATTTGGGGTGCATGTGAGTGATATTTGGGTTCATATGAATCATATTTGGGTGCATTTCAAGTAATAAATTATTTTCTTTTTTGTAGGAGATCTATTTCTTGAAAAAGTGAGTTATAAGAATCTCTCCGAAGAGAACCAACTCATTTTTAGAAGGTTCCAGGGCAACACTCTGAAGCAGTTGACCGATGAGATGATGAGCATCGGCGTTGAAAATGAACAAGATCGGTTGATGTTTAAGAGGATTTTCATCCTCTATATTCAGATGGCATTCTTGCTACCAAGTACAATAACCAAAGTATCACCTACGCACATGATAAACCCCGTTTTGACGGTTTATCTTGTATTGATTTTAAGAGATTTTATCACTTTTTACCCATATTTATTCAATGAAATAGCATGGTTTTGTGATTGTCTCCTTATTTGTGCTTAGATGTGAAAACATGCTTTTAGACCCTTAATTTGATGATTTTTATTCACCTTTGATTCCACTAGATGCCTTGATGTGTTTGTTAGTGATTTTAGATTGAAAAGGCTAGGAATGGATCAAAGGAGTGAAGAGGGAAAGCATGCAAAGTGGAGAAATCATGAAAAGTCAAAGAAGTTGAACTCGCCCATGGACGCGTGCGCGCACCTGCGAATCACCCCATGGACGCGTATGCGTGCTGTGCGCGTACGCGTCGGTGCTGGTTTATGATTTTTTTAATGAAAATGTGGCCAACGAATTCTGAAGGGTTGTGGGGCCCAATCTCAACCAACTTTGGCGCCTAAACTGCTATTTAAAGCCAATGATTGAAGAGCAAAGGGGATTCCAATCATTCACACTCACTAGGATTAGTTTAGAGGTAGTTTCTAGAGAGAGAAGCTCTTTCTTCTCTCTAGAATTAGGATTAGGATTAGGTTTAGTTCTTAGATATAGGTTTTAATCTTTGTCTTCTTCTACTTCTATCTCTCAATTCTTTGTTGCTACATTCATCTTTTTCTATTCTTTTGTTGTAATTTTCTTTATGTTGTTCTTATATTTTGTTGTAGATCTAGTATTGTTCCTTCTACATTCTTCCAATTCAATAAGAGGTAATTCATAATAAATGAGTCTTCTTTGCTTTTCTATTATTGATCTCTTATTTTTGTAGTTGTAGATTCCTTTAATTCTTGCATTTAATAATGTTTACTTCTATTGCACTTTATGTGTTTGTTAAAATGTCTCTTCTAGATATAGTATAGATTTTGTTCCTCTTGGCCTAGGTAGAGTAATTAGTGACACTTGAGTTATCTAATTCCTTTGTTGATTGGTAATTGGAGAGATTGCTAATTGGTTTGGAGTGCACTAAAGCTAGTCTTTCCTCGGGAGTTGGCTAGGACTTGTGGCTCAAGTCAATTCATCCACTTGACTTTCCTTTATTTAGTAAGGGTTAACTAAGTGGGAGCAATGAACAATTCTCATCACAATTGAGGAGGATAACTAAGATAGGACTTCTAGTTCTCATATCTTGCCAAGAGCTTTGTTAGTTGTTAGTTTATTTCCTTTGCCATTTATATTTCTTGTATAAAATCTCAAAAACCCCAAATATAACTCACAACCAATAACAAGACACTTTATTGTAATTCCTAGGGAGAACGACCCGAGGTTCCAATACTTTGGTTTATAAAATTAGGGGTTTGTTACTTGTGACAAACAATCTTTTGTATGAAAGGATTTTTTATTGGTTTGGAAACTATACTTGCAACGAGAATTCATTTGTGAAATTCTATACCGTCAAAAATCCGTTCATCAAAATGGCGCCGTTACCGGGGAATTGCAATGGTGTTGTGTTATTGGTTATTGTATATATGTGAATATTGTGAATATGTTTGCTTTTTGCTTCTTTGTTAGTTTTTAGTTTGTTCTCTTTATTTGTTACTATTTTTTGTTTTTGCCCTCTCTTGCTATCATGAATTCTCACTTTGGCTATGAGCGTAGTTACAATTGTGTTGTAGGTGATGAGAACTTCAATGAGAATGTGTATCAAGGATGGAACAATCAAAGGTGGGAGGAGCCATATGCATATGATCAATCCTCTTGGCAACAACCTCCACCAATGCACTATGAAGAAGAGCCAACTTGGTGTTCAATACCATGGCATAAACACAACTTCGCACAACTAACCAGCAAGTGTACTGGGTCGTCCAAGTAATAAACCTTACGCGAGTAAGGGTCGATCCCACAGAGATTGTTGGTATGAAGCAAGCTATGGTCACCTTGTAAATCTCAGTCAGGCAAACTCAAATGGGTATAGTGATATACGAATAAAGCATAAAGATAAAGATAGAGATACTTATGTAATTCATTGGTAGGAACTTCAGATAAGCGTATGAAGATGCCTTCCCTTCCGTCTCTCTGCTTTCCTACTGTCTTCATCCAATCCTTCTTACTCCTTTCCATGGCAAGCTTAAGCAAGGGTTTCACCGTTGTCAGTGGCTACCTCCCATCCTCTCAGTG
>NC_029774.3:36936378-36937113 GCF_000817695.3 Arachis duranensis
CTAATAAAAATATACTAAAAACTAACTAGATCATACTAAAAACATACTAAAAACAATGCCAAAAAGCGTACAAATTATCCGCTCATCACAACACCAAACTTAAATTGTTGCTTGTCCTCAAGCAACTGAAAATCAAATAAGATAAAAAGAAGAGAGTATGCAATGAATTCCAAAAACATCTATGAAGATCGGTATTAATTAGATGAGCGGGGCTTTTAGCTTTTTGCCTCTGAACAGTTTTGGCATCTCACTCTATCCTTTGAAATTCAGAATGGTTGGCTTCTTTAGGAACTTAGAATCCAGATAGTGTTATTGATTCTCCTAGTTAAGTATGATGATTCTTGAACATAGCTACTTATTGAGTCTTGGCTGTGGCCCAAAGCATTTTGTCTTCCAGTATTACCACCGGATACATACATGCCACAGACATATAATTGGGTGAACCTTTCCAGATTGTGACTCAGCTTTGCTAGAGTCCCCAACTAGAGGTGTCCAGGGTTCTTAAGCACACTCTTTTTGCCTTGGATCACAACTTTATTTCTTTCTTTTTCTTTCTTTTTCTCTTTCTCTCTTTTTTTTTTGAATCGTATTCACTGCTTTTTCTTGCTTCAAGAATCATTTTTATGATTTTTCAGATCCTCAGTAACATGTCTCCTTTTTCATCATTCTTTCAAGAGCCAACATTCATGAACCACAAATTCAAAAGACATATGCACTGTTTAAGCATACATTCAG
>NC_029774.3:36939238-36939726 GCF_000817695.3 Arachis duranensis
CTTAGAGTTTGACTGTGGGGGCTCTGTTTGGCTCTGTTTTGAGAGAAGCTCTTCATGCTTCCTCTCCATGATGACAGAGGGATATCCCTGAGCCTTAAACACCAAGGATTCTTCATTCACTTGAATGATCAACTCTCCTCTATCAACATCAATCATAGCCTTTGCTGTGGCTAGGAAGGGTCTGCCAAGGATGAGGGATTCATCCATGCACTTCCCAGTCTCTAGGACTATGAAATCAGTAGGGATGTAATGGTCTTCAACCTTTACCAGAATATCCTCTACAAGTCCATAGGCTTCTTTTCTTGAATTGTCTGTCATCTCTAGTGAGATTTTTGCAGCTTGCACCTCAAAGATCCCTAGCTTCTCCATTACAGAGAGAGGCATGAGGTTTACACCCGACCCTAAGTCACACAAGGCCTTCTTGAAGGTCATGGTGCCTATGGTACAAGGTATTGAAAACTTCCCAGGATCCTGTCTCTTTTGAGGCA
>NC_029774.3:36941241-36941872 GCF_000817695.3 Arachis duranensis
CAAGGAAATATGGAATCCTCTATGTCACAGTATAGAGATTCCTTGAGGTGTCAGAGGAAAAGAAAATGGAAGGCAGAAGTATAAAATTCGAACTTATCAAGGAAGATGGAGTTCGAATTTTGCATCAAGGAATAGTGTTAGTCCATAAATAGAAGGATGTGAGAAGAAGGGAAGTAATT
This sequence comes from Arachis duranensis, assembly GCF_000817695.3. NCBI lineage: Eukaryota > Viridiplantae > Streptophyta > Magnoliopsida > Fabales > Fabaceae > Arachis > Arachis duranensis. Next base: position 36,941,421 of record NC_029774.3, read on the forward strand.
TTCGAAAATTAAGTAAAAGATTTTGAAAACATTTTGAAATACACTAATTAATTTTTTGAAAATTAAAGTGGAAAAGAAATCAAGTGATTTTTGAAAAAGATTTTGAAATTAGAAATCAAAAAGATTTGATTGAAAACTATTTTGAAAAAGATGTGGTCAAGAAGATATGATTAGTTTTTAAAAGAATGTGATTGAGAAGATATGATTTGAAAAACATTTTAAAAAGATTTGATTTTAAAAATTAATGACTTGGCTATCAAGAAAAGATATGATCCAAACATTAAACCTTTCTCAACAGAAAAGGCAACATACTTGAAATGTTGAATCAAATCATTAATTGATAGCAAGTATTTTTGAAAAAGGAAAGAAATTGATTTTTAAAAAGATTTGATTGAAAAGATATGATTTGAAAAAGATTTGATTTTGAAAAACTTTGAAAACTTGAAAAAAAA
>NC_029774.3:36942128-36943561 GCF_000817695.3 Arachis duranensis
CTGTATGTTCTGAATCTTCAATTCTCTGTATTATTGACTTGAAAAGACACAAATTAAAAATATTTTTGGATTTTTAATAATCAAAATGCAACTAAAATCAAATTACAATGCATGCAAGACACCAAACTTAGCAGTTTGTATACTACTGACACTATATGAGACACATAAACACTCAAGTCAAAAGAATTCAAAGATCAGAGTAAGAAATCATCAAGAATTACTTGAAGATCCTTAAGACACATGAATGAATGCATGCAATTGACACCAAACTTAAAATGAGACTCTAGACTCAAAAATATTTTTGGATTTTATGATTTTGTAAATTTTTTTTTGGATTTTTTGAAAATTAAGTGGAAAAAGAAAATAAAGGTATCAAAATTCTTAATGAGAATTCCAGGAATCATGCAATGTTTAGTCTAAGACTCCGGTCCAGGAATTGGACATGGCTTCACAGCCAGCCAAGCCTTCAAAGAAAGCTTCGGTCCAAAACACTAGACATGGCCAAAGGCTAGCCAAGCCTTAGCAGATCACTGATCCAACAGCAAGATTGATAGAAATCAACAAGCTCTTGTGATGATAGGTTGAAACCTCGGTCCAATGAAATTAGACATGGCCTCTCAGCCAGCCAGACTTCAACTAATCATCATGAAACTCTAGAATTCATCTTCAAGAATTCCGAAAAAAATACCTAATCTAAGCAACAAGATGAACCGTCAGTTGTCCAAACTCAACAATCCCCGGCAACGGCGCGAAAAACTTGGTGCACGAAATTGTGATCAATACTTTTCACAACTCAAATAATCCCCGGTGATGAAACCAAAAACTTGGTATTCAATACCATGGCATAAACACAACTTCGCAAGGCGAGCACTCGGTTGTCAGGCGATCAACCATGCATCGTGTATCAGGAATCCAAGAGATATTCACCCAATCTAAGGTAGAACGGATGTGGTTGTCAGGCACACGTTCATAGGTGAGAATGATGATGAGTGTCACGGGTCATCACATTCATCAAGTTGAAGAACAAGTGATATCTTAGAACAAGAACAAGCGGAATTGAATATAAGAACAATAGTAATTGCATTAATACTCGAAGTACAGCAGAGCTCCACACCTTAATCTATGGTGTGTAGAAACTCCACCGTTGAAAATACATAAGAACAAGGTCTAGGCATGGCCGAATGGCCAGCCTCCCAATGATCTAAGATAGCATAAAATGAAGATAGCTACCAAGATGTCTCAATACAATAGTAAAAGGTCCTACTTATAGAAAACTAGTAGCCTAGGGTGTACAGAGATGAGTAAAAGACATAAAAATCTACTTCCGGGCCCACTTGGTGTATGCTTGGGCTGAGCATTGAAGCATTTTCGTGTAGAGACTCCTCTTGGAGTTAAACGTCAGCTTTGGTGCCAGTTTGGGCGTTTAACTCCCA
>NC_029774.3:36943659-36974018 GCF_000817695.3 Arachis duranensis
GTTTGGGCCATCAAATCTTGGGCAAAGTATGGACTATCATATATTGCTGGAAAGCCCAGGATGTCTACTTTCCAACGCCGTTGAGAGCGCGCCAATTGGGCTTCTGTAGCTCCAGAAAATCCACTTCGAGTGCAGGGAGGTCAGAATCTAACAGCATCTGCAGTCCTTTTTGGTCTCTGAATCAGATTTTTGCTCAGGTCACTCAATTTCAGCCAGAAAATACCTGAAATCACAGAAAAACACACAAACTCATAGTAAAGTCCAGAAAAAGTGAATTTTAACTAAAAACTAATAAAAATATACTAAAAACTAACTAGATCATACCAAAAACATACTAAAAATAATGCCAAAAAGCGTACAAATTATCCGCTCATCACATATCAATTCAATGGCTATGGTGAATCACCTTGTGACTTTCAAGAACCACCACCATATGCCTATGAACCATATCCTCAACATAACCCTCAACCATACTCACAAGCCCTTTCTTACCAACCACCTTCATATGACCCTAATCCATATCCACCATTCCAACAACCATATGAGCCATATGAACCACACATAGAGCCACCACCATCCCAACATCACCACTTTCAAGAGCCACGCCCTCCACATTATTACCAAGATGAACCACCTCCAATATATGAACAATTTCAACCACAAGATGAATATTACTTTCCACCACAACCTCACATGGAAGAATATTCATGTCCATCGATCCAAGACCCATATGATCCCTATCATGATATCCAAGCAGAACAAGAGTCAAGGGATCATCTCAAGGAAGCATTGAATCAATTTCAAGCAACCATGGAGTGTGTTGTGCAACAAGTGGAAAGAATGGAAAACATTGAACCACCACAACTCTACCAAGAAGAACCACCTTCCTATTATGAACCCTTTCCCCAAAATGATGAACCCTTCCACCCACCCCAATCTCTAATAGATGAACCCTTGGTGTTCTTGTTCAAGGGCAAGAAGAGATGAAAAGGGATGTGCAAAATTTTATGGCCGCCTTGGATGCAGTAACAAATCAATTAGCCTCCCAATGCTTGAACACTCAAGGAACTCCCATGGCTACATGTGGAGAATCAAATGAAGAGCATAGCATGAAGGAGAGATTGGAAACTCCGGTGGGAAATGAAGGAAGTTGCTTTGTATTGGAACAATTGGAGGAAGCTTTAATTGTTGAAGACAAGGAAGAAGTGGTAGAAGACTTAGGAGATGCGGAGCCTCCATGGGAACATAGAGTTGAAGAAAACCCCTCCAAGATGATTGAAATTGATGATAGGGAGGAAAGTGCACACCTTCCAAGGCATATTCCATATGAAAGCTTGGATGGGATAGAGAAAGAATTGAGTTCCCTTGGTGATGAAGATCAAGCATCAAGTCTTAGTGGTGAAGAATCCTTTGAGCATAAAGAACTTTCTCCGGTTAGATTTGAAAGCGTTGAGGAGGTAAATTTTTCTCACCCTCCCCATTATGAATTGAGTAAAGGAAAAGGTTTAGATAAAATTGTTGAACAAAGGATTGAGATTAAGAGATCATGTGAAGAGATGGAAGTCCCTAGAAATAGAAGAACAAGGGTTGGTTATGCTTTGTCAAGATCTTTGGAAGCATCTTTGCCTAGGTTGCCATCTACATCTTCATTTGAGTGGGTGAAATTCATTTCTATTAGCTTTATTATCCCACTTGAATATGGTTTGCTTGAAACGGATGGCCAACTTAGGGAAGTTTGTGGGATGAAGCGTAAGCGGAAAAGGTTTTGTGGTGGGCGTTGCAAATTAAGGCTCATTATGGTTGATGCATCAAACATGAGATATAAAGGTTGGAGTAGTGCTCAAATAGATGGGTCTAGGAGGATTGTTGGCCACTATATAGAGAATTCACCTTACTTACCACCCGGATGGACTAATAATGATAATCAACTTCAAGATGGGTGTGAAAATAAAGTGTGGGATCCCGGATTAGAAAAAGAGGATCAATATTGGGAGCCCCAAGCTTGTGAAGAACTCCATCAACACTTGGCTCAACTCATAGGAAATCTTGGGGCACAATGGAGAACCAAGCAAAGTGGAAGTTCCAAGATAAATACAAGCACAAGCCACCTTGATGAGGAGCTCCCCATAAGTCCAACTTAAGGACAATAAATAAAAGTGCTAGGTGGGAGACACCCCACCATGGTAAAATCCTTTCATTTTCTCTTTTGTACATATTGATAGAATTAGTTTAAATTCATGTTTTGATTAGTTAGTTGAGTATATTTGGTAGTATAATATGTTAAATAAGGTTTTATGGTATTCTGGTAGCTGTTTGGAGGTTTGGAATGCTTAGATTGGTGCAAAAACATAGGAAAATTTTGAAAAACAGAGCACCATTCACGCGCACGCGTACATGGCTTGTACGCGCACTTCAAGCATTCTCGACCACTTACGCGCACGCGTACATGGCGCGAGCGCATAGATGAAGATGTTCCACTCCCAGCCAACAAACCCGAGGGTTAGGCCTCACTGTGCGAACGTTGAGCCCCAGGCCCAACATCATCCGCGCGTACGCGCACCTGGCGCGTACGCGCCCATCATGCTGAATTCGCAATGCACGCGCAAGCGCACATGCCGCGCGCGCGTCGATTAGGCCACCTGCACCCCTCGTACTTTTACCAGAGAGTTGTGCGAACTCTGGGCCAACATTGAGCCGCCGGCCTGACTAGCCACCCACGCAGACGCGCACTGTACGCGTCCGCGTCTCCCTCTCTGTTCCACCACCCCCGCGCGCGCCATGCGTGCATACGCGCGGATGCCCTTCCTACACCACATTTCTTTTCTTCTCCTCTTTCCATTTCTTTCCTTCCCCTCTCTTCTTCCCTTCTTCTACCCCTCATCCAACACTTCCAAACACCATTGATAACCATTTATTTTAGTTAGTTAATTAGTTAGTTGGTTAGTTAATTAGTTAGTTTTAGTTTAGTTTTCATTTTATTTTCTCTCTTTTCATTACAAGTGTTGAATTATTGACTTTGTTTACTACACATTGTTGCCCCTTATTGCCTAAATGCTATTTTAGCATGAATGTTTTTAGATAATCTTTGTTGGATTCTATGATTGAGGTTATATTTTGCTACTTGGTTTTGAGTTTTTCATGCTTACCTTTTGAAAATACCAAGTGATGAGAATTGCCTTCGAGCTTGTAACTCTTTTGAATTGCATGTTGTAGCTAGCCATCATGTGATTTGAGCCTTATTCTGTGATTAGGCAACCTCTTGATGGATGATGTTATGCATTTACCTTAATGCATTGTATTTCATGATCATATGCATCCATATACTTTAGCTTGAATGCTTTCATGCTTCTTTAATGCTTGCTTTACCTTACAAGTTCACTTAAAGCATCCCAAGCATACTAGAATGAGTAAAGTGCATGCTTCTTTTGTGACATAGCTTTTATGCTAATGTGTGTTCTAAAAGGCGCCTAATTTAGAATTCACACACCTATTTGTCATTAATGTCACAATAATTCACTCACTCATTTCTAGTGATTTACCTCATTCCAACAATGTATGCTTCCTTGCTTTTATATCTTCTCCTCTTATGGTGTTATATTTTTGTCTTTCATGACGAATGCACCGCAATAAATAACGGAAGCAAGACTAAGAACATGCAGCAATCCGGAGAGTCGTCGTACCCCCTTACTCATCTTTGAGTGCACCGAGGATGGTGCAAACTTTCAAGTGTGGGGAGGTCGTCCGACCGGTCGGCGATTTTGGGTGACAAATTTCTAATCCCAACACTTTTGCATTTCATTCTAGGATTTATTTTTGCATATGTATACACAATAAGCTTAGTCAAAATAATGAAATTTTTCAAGGATTTCTATCTATAGGGCACCAATTGATTTAAGTGAAAACTTTTCATAGAACTTGCTTGAATTATATATCTTGTGGATCATGTTTTTGAGCTAAGAACACAAGCAAGTGAGATTTGAGCCTAATGATGTGGTTACATCTTATAACCACTTATTTTTCCTTCTTGTGTGCATTATTCTCTTCTTATGATTGTAATCTTTAATTTGTTTGATTCTTTATGTCCATTATTTTGTGTATTCATGCATTTATATGATTGAGGTCATCATTTCATTTATCTTACTTACCCAAAAAGCCTTATCTTTTATCTTCCTTTGTTAGCCAAATTTGAGCCTACGATTAACCCACTTGTTCTTAATTTTAGCACATTACAAGCCTAAAGCGGAAAACAATAAATGTCCTTAATTTGGATCTTTGATTAGCTTAGGCAAGTGTATGTGAGTATCATTCAAGTGTGGGAATCTTGGGACATTGGGTGAATAAAAGGGTAGTTTTGTATTATTATTGGAAATATTGGGAATTAGGTACATACTTATGTATTGATCAAATGTAAAACGTTATGCATTGAGGTTCTTGTATATAGAAAGAAAAAAATGAGAAAAACAAAAGAAAAAAAAAGAAAAATAATATGGAAAAGGAAAAGAAAAAAAGAAAGAAATAAAAAAGAAGAAAAATAAAGAAATAAAAAAGGGGATAAAATGCCCCAAAGCAAAGTGTAGTCCAATAAAATCAATGCATATGTGTTGTGAAATGAAAAGAAAATGCATGAGTATGTGAAAAAGTGAGGAATGGGTAGTTAGGTTAGAACTTAATTGTATAGGATGTCATAGGCTAGGTGGGAAGTTTAAACTTATCAAAGATCCAAATTTTAAGCTCACTTGACCAAATATGCATCCTACCTTGACCCTAGCCCCATTACAACCAAAGAAAAGACCTTATGATAGATGTATGCATGCATGAGATATATGTTGATTGTTAGAAGAAGAACAAATCTTGGAAAGCATGATTAGGAGAGAATTGAGAGAATCAACCCTAAACACTTGAGCGAATAGAGTGCAAACACTACCGGTGAGGGTTCGATTGCTCAATTACATGTTTCCACCCATGATCATCTCCTTTCATGCAAGTTTGTAAAAATATTTAATAACTCAATTCAATTGTGGATTAGGCTTGCTAGTCCTTAGCCCTTGCGTGAACTAGACTTGCTAGTCCTTAGCCCTTGTGCATATATGTTTCTTGGGAATTAATTTATTTTGACCAAGCAATTGCGTTCATGTAGATAGTTGCATATAGGTAGATTGCATTTAGTTAGTTTCCATTAAATAAATGCCATACCCTTACTTTATTCTTGGTTTAAGCATGAGGACATGCTTGGTTTAAGTGTGGGGAGGTTGATAAACCCCGTTTTGACGGTTTATCTTGTATTGATTTTAAGAGATTTTATCACCTTTTACCCACATTTATTCAATGAAATAGCATGGTTTTGTGATTGTCTCCTTATTTGTGCTTAGATGTAAAAACATGCTTTTAGACCCTTAATTTGATGATTTTTATTCACCTTTGATTCCACTAGATGCCTTGATGTGTTTGTTAGTGATTTCAGATTGAAAAGGCTAGGAATGGATCAAAGGAGTGAAGAGGAAAAGCATGCAAAGTGGAGAAATCATGAAAAGTCAAAGAAGTTGAACTCGCCCATGGACGCGTGCGCGCACCTGCGAATCACCCCATGGACGCGTACGCGTGCTGTGCGCGTACGCGTTGGTGCTGGTTTATGATTTTTTTTAATGAAAACGTGGCCAACGAATTCTGAAGGGTTGTGGGGCCCAATCTCAACCAACTTTGGCACCTAAACTGCTATTTAAAGCCAAGGATTGAAGAGCAAAGGGGATTCCAATCATTCACACTCACTAGGATTAGTTTAGAGGTAGTTTCTAGAGAGAGAGGCTCTCTCTCTTCTCTCTAGAATTAGGATTAGGATTAGGTTTAGTTCTTAGATCTAGGTTTTAATCTTTGCCTTCTTCTACTTCTATCTCTTAATTCTTTGTTGCTACATTCATCTTCTTCTATTCTTTTGTTGTAATTTCCTTTATGTTGTTCTTATATTTTGTTGTAGATCTAGTATTGTTCCTTCTACATTCTTCCAATTCAATAAGAGGTAATTCATAATAAATGTGTCTTCTTTGCTTTTCTATTGTTGATCTCTTATTTTTGTAGTTGTAGATTCCTTTAATTCTTGCATTTAATAATGTTTACTTCTATTGCACTTTATGTGTTTGTTGAAATGTCTCTTCTAGATATAGTATAGATTTTGTTTCTCTTGGCCTAGGTAGAGTAATTAGTGACACTTGAGTTATCTAATTCCTTTGTTGATTGGTAATTGGAGAGATTGCTAATTGGTTTGGAGTGCACTAAAGCTAGTCTTTTCTCGGGAGTTGGCTAGGACTTGTGGCTCAAGTCAATTCATCCACTTGACTTTCCTTTATTTAGTAAGGGTTAACTAAGTGGGAGCAATGAACAATTCTCATCACAATTGAGGAGGATAACTAGGATAGGACTTCTAGTTCTCATATCTTGCCAAGAGCTTTGTTAGTTGTTAGTTTATTTCCTTTGCCATTTATATTTCTTGTATAAAATCTCAAAAACCCCAAATATAACTCACAACCAATAACAAGACACTTTATTGTAATTCCTAGGGAGAACGACCCGAGGTTCCAATACTTCGGTTTATAAAATTACGGGTTTGTTACTTGTGACAAACAATCTTTTGTATGAAAGGATTTTTGATTGGTTTGGAAACTATACTTGCAACGAGAATTCATTTGTAAAATTCTATACCGTCAAAAATCCGTTCATCAGCACATAGCTCCAATTTTTAAGATGGATAAAATAATAGAGGGCAACTGGGGAGCCCATGTGCTGAATTTCATCATTAAAGGCATAAGAAATTTCCGTCTGAAAAGGAAAAAATCAATCGACGGGTGCCTTTATGCCTTGATGAAAATATATTCCCATCTCTCTAAAAATAAGGAGAAGAAAAGAGAGGAAAGAGCTGCAGTGCCTTGGGTTAGCAACTGGAACAGAGAGCAGCTGGTTGCAAGAATTAGAGCAGAGATAGATGGCCATATGGTAGGTAAACAGAATACATTCTCTAATTTGTGTGTGTTTTATTTATCTAGATGTTGTAAACTAACATTTCTATTATTTCAGGGCATCGTCAAGATGGCGGAGACAAAAAAAACTGAAAGAAATGAAAGAAAAAGAAAAGAAAGAAGAAAAGAAAAAAACAAGAAAAAAAGAAACCAAGTTCTTCCTCTGAGAATGATTCATCAGAGACTGATGTTGATGTTTCCTTTGAGTCTGAGTCGGAAGAAGACTCAGAGAAACCTACAAGGAAACAACCCAAAAAGGGAGTAAAAATGTAAGTAATATTTTTGGGTGCATTTTGTCAATTTTAGGTTGTTTTTCCCTAATAATTGTTTGCTTTTCAGAATGGAATCCAGAAAGAGAAAGCAGATTTTGGAGGATTCCAGTTCAGAGAGCAAAAGTGAATCCATTAATGAGTAAGATTCTGAAATTATCATCACTTTCTTTCCTGTTTCTATCAAAATTTAATATATTAACACATTGTTTCTCATTTAATTTCAGGAGTGAAGAATCATTGCCAGTTAAAAAACAAAAAAACAAGGAAAAAAATTCACACTGCTGCCAAAAAGTATGAACTGCCTTCGACAGTATCTCATCATCAATATTGTTGTATTTGTCTGATTCATAATTTTTTTATTTTCTGGACACAATCCATAAAAAGGAAGCACGTAATTGAGGATTCATCTTCAGAAAAAGAAAATCATTCTTATGATGGGTAAGATACTTTTTGAACCTATCTTAAACTTTGTAATCAGAACTATATTTTGTTAACATGTACTTTTGAATGTACTGTCAAAACTGAAATTGAAACTGAAATAATAGAAGAATGTTTAAGACAAGGTCAACAAGGGTATGTTGAATTTGGGTGCATATTACCTTTTTTAGGGTGTTTTGGTTGCTGATTATTTATCTTCTGTTAATTGATAGAATTTTGATATACTGAATGATATTTATTCTGTACTTAAAATGCCGGAGGTGAGCTTAGCAACCGAGACTGATCCTTTATTTCAAGGACAAACAGAGCAAAGTAGTGTAAACAAACCTTCGGATTCCATGTAATTTCTTTTTATTATACCATTTTCTAAATTCTTTTTTTACCCTATTCTTCTAATTCTGTATATTTTTTTTAGAACAAAAAGCCCTTTTAAGTTTTATTCAAGAAAAAAAGGCAGAAAAAAAATAAAAATCTGCAACTACGTAAGTTCTCAAAAAAAAAAAAGCATTCCCAAGTGCATCTAGTTATTATTTGGGTGCATTGTTATCTTATTTGGGTGTATCTCAAGTTCAGTCAGCAAGAGGAATTATTAAGTGACCCAGCTCAACAACAGATCATCGTTTTTTGACCATCCTCTCAACCGCTTGATATGTAAGTTTTATAACTAAATTTCAACCCTCTAATGTATTTTAAAAAGTTTTTCTTAACATTTAATTTTTGTCCTGTTTAGAGTTTCAATTCAAGTATGCATCCTTTCATCCCAGTCAACATCAGAATGTCCTGTGCCACCATTTGAACCATCCCCCCAACAGAGAGGTGAGTAAATTTATTCAGGTGCATTTCGTTATTCTTTGGGTATATTGTTATCTTATTTGGGTACATATCTGGAAATTGAGTTGAAATTGATTTTTTTATAGTCTGATTCATTTTCTCTAACCCCACGGCACTTTAGAACCCCAAAAAGTTTATGAAAGCACACCAACAATGCCACCAACTCCATCTAAAATGTAAGTTTGTCAAAATAGAAACTGATTTTCGATACCATTCGTTTATTCTTATTCTCATAGTACGATTTATGTCAACACACAGGGATCCAACCCCTGAAGCGACTGCTGCTGCACTATTGATGATGGCCAAGACAGCGTCCTATGTACCCAAAGAACTACCATTGCCATCATTCAGCCTTGGCTTGACTGATTCAAGCTAAGAAGAAACACAGATGCAAGAAGGTGTTGAGCAAGCAGAAGCTCAGGTGGTAAAAAGTCCAGAAACCACAATATTAATAGAAGAAATAGATGTGCTGGTGGAAAAGATTGCAAAGAGTGGAGAAAAGTAAATAACAGATTTCTCAGAAGGTAAAACTCCGCCAACTGCAAAGCAAACCGTGGGCTAGATTTTTGAGAAATTTAAAACTCCTTTGAAGAGAAATTTTATGTCACTCGAAATGAAAGAAAAATACTACCTCTGGGCGACACGTATCAGGACATACGGGTAGGACTACACTGATGAATATGATTCACTTTGCACACTGAACGCCCAAGAAACCTTAGTGCTGTCTTTGCATCCTTAAAAGCTAAAACATATATTGAAACTGACGTAAGATTAGAATAAGATTAATGATTATGTTATGACATGTGACTGCAAATATTGATTGATGTAATTAATTTGGCTGTTTTGTTTTTCTAGATTGTCACTGCCATGTGCCTGATCCTCAACCAACAAAATATTAAAAGATTCCAAGAAGAAATTTACTGTCTGCCACCTAATATTGTGGTAAGGTGCAATGTATAAATTTTTTGGTGTATTTTGTTATCTTTTGGGTGCATTAAACATTTCTTTAGGTGTTTCACAAATATTGCAAAACATGGCAATTGGCAATCATCCAAATGGGGAGTTCTTACAGCCAAAGTCAAAAAAGCCATTTAAAGTTGAAGATTACCCAATGTTTTTACTCTTTTTGGACCGGAAAAAATTAGCATCACATCCATACGTAAGTTTTCATTTCTAAAACTTCTCATCACAATTATTTGGTTATCTATGAATTAAACTAAAATACTGTTCAATGTGGAGATGTTTTAGATTTTTGCGCTTGTTTGCTATTCAATCATTGGTGGATGTGGATGGCTGATCTAAGAAAGAAAAAATTTTATATACTTGACCCCTACCACAAGACGTATCCCTCCAAAGACATAATGAAGCTAAATAAGTTTATTGTAAGTTGGACATGTATATTTTTTGCGTTATGAAATTTGGGTGCATTTCAAATCAAAGTAAGGTGTATATTGTTTATATTTGGGTGTATTGATTCATTTGACTTATTCCTTCTTATATTCGGCTTTGCTTTTTGTTTTTAGGGGTATGTGATTTCAAGAATTAGAGTATATACTATGGGCATCTCTCAAAAGAAAAGATCGTGAAATTGAGCCTCATTACATTGACATTTCAGGCAAAGAGAGTACATATCTTTCACTCTGAAATATTGTATTTTCAATTCCTGTCCTATTTTAATTTGCTAAATTATTTTTGGTTTTCAGATATGATTGTGCTATTTATGTGATGAAATGGCTTGAAATAATTGAGTCTCAAAACGTTAAAAAGGGAAAATATGAGTGGGACAATTGGACTCAGATATTATATTTAAAACTATATATCTCTCTATTACTTTTCTAAATTAACAGATTTAATTCAAATAATATTCTTTCAAACTGTAGGCAGAGGTCGACCACTACAGAGTTGAATTTGCTTCACGAATTCTTTTTCATGACATGAATCGTGACAGAGATGCAGCGATCAAGGGAAGTGAAACAATGAGATTGTCGAAGCCATCTGCAACTTTGTTAAGCCAATACTGTCAATTAGATTCTTATGATATTGAAAGTGTCAGTGATTGACTTCAGTTTTATGTAGTTTTGAAATAGTTTGAACACTTGTAAATTTTGAAATTTTTTTATTCATTTGTATTATAAAATTTGTTTGCATAAATAAACTGTCTGTGCTATATTCAAAGGCTGTAAATTACAGGTACATAGAAAATAAAGGAAAATAAAACCAAACCAAATAATGCACCCAATTACTTTAATTATGCACCCAAATATCACCCGTGTACACCCAAATATATACCCTAAATTCCTAAAACCCTAAACCATAAATCCTAAAACCTTAAACCCTAAACCCTAAATCCTAAACTATAAACCCTAAAAACCCTAAAAGCCTAAACCATAAACCCTAAACCCTAAACCCTAAACCCTAAACTCTAAAACATAAACCCTAAAACCCTAAACCCTAAAAACCCTAACCCTAAATCCTAAACCAGAAAATCTTAAACCATAAAACCTAAACAAAACAATAATTTATAACACAAACAGCAGCATCTGAAAATATATAAAAAGTAAAATGTCAAACACAAGAAAATTCATAAATACACCCAAAAAAATAAGCTTTACACCCATATTCTGTAACTATACACCCAAAAAATTATCCCCTGCTGCTGATTCGCTGATAAACCGTTATTTTACGGTTTATCTTGTACTCAATTGAGTGGTATTCATTAGATTCTTCCCACATTTATCCATGTAATTAGCATGTTATACATTTACCTTCCTGATATAATATTATGATTGAAAACCTGCTTCCTAAGCCTTTAAATTGTTAGATTATAATCCCCCTCTATACCATTCGATGCCGTGATCTGTGTGTTTAGTGTTTCAGGCCTTATAGGGCAAGAATGGATTGGAGAACGGAAAGGAAGCTTGCAAAAAATGGAAAGAACACAAAGAAGCAATGAAGCTGACCAGCGAGACGTGACGCGCACGCATGGCCGACGCGTGCACGTGATTTGGAGCATTTCATAGCGACGCGCACGCACACTTGACGCGCGCGGGTGATTAGCGCACAGGACAAGCAACGTGTACACACGAATGACGCGTACGCGTGACAAGGAATTTTCACAAATGACGCGCACGCGTGACCTACGCGTACGCGTGACATGCGCGACATACAGCAGTTGCAGAAAATTGCTGGGGGTAATTTTGGGCCAGTTTTAGACCCATTTTTTGGCCCAGAAACACAGACTAGAGCCAGGAAATAGCAGAGACTCGAGACATTCTCATTCTGCATAGTTTTAGTTTTAGTTTTGAATCTTGGAGAGAGAAATCACTTCCTCCTCTAGGGTTCTTCACATTTATAATTCTTAGTTCTATACTTTTGATCTAAATATTGAGAAGACTGACTACTTCCGTGGAAGTTTATACTATTCTAGTTTGTTCCCTCATACCTTTACTCTTTTATTGCCCATTTACCCTGTTCAGATACGTATGTTTATGACTTTTGGATTTATTAATGCCAGGAACTATTTTTATCTTTAATTAATTCTCAATTATTATTTAATTTATCATGTCTTCTCTTTATTCTATTTTTATGCTTGTGAACGTAGCACCCATGTCAAGGGAGTAGACTCCCAACTTGACTTGGGAGTTGATTGAGAGGAGACCCTTGAGTTGGAAAGACTTAAGTGTTAATCCTAATTGGAAGTTGTTGGCTGACTCTCTAGTCTCTAACTCTAATCCTTCCTTTAGAGAGGATTAGGACTTGAGGATAGAGTTGATTAGCTAGTTACTTGACTTTCCTTTATTTAGTAAGGGATAACTAAGTAGAACAACAACCTATCACTATTACACTTGGGAACATCCAACAAGGATAGGACTTTCGATTAATCTTCTCCCAGTAAAGGCTTCTTTTTATCATAGTTAATTAAATCTTTTGTTAATTCTCCAGCTTTAATTCTATTCTCCAACTCCAAACTTCTCAGAAACTTTCTAATCAATAAATAGCACTCTCTCTGCAACTCGTTGGGAGACGACCTGGGATTCATACTCCCAGTATTTTTATTCTTGCTTTGTGACAACCCTTTTAAATTGATAAGCAGATTTTCGTTGGTTAAGAACTGTACTTGCAACGCTACTTTCATTATAAATTCTTAATCGGCTAATTTCCGCCACGTCATTCACTAAACTGATAATTCATAACATATCCGTGATATTGGCTGGAATTTGGACGCACCACTAATGCAGTATCAAAGAGGTTTAACTGAAAAATTATTAAACTCACATATTAGCAAAACTATTAACAACAAAATTAAGCTCAATCACCACATATTTAAAGAAAATCACTTTTACCTCATTTAAAGCTTTCGATTTTTCTTCTTTGAGGCATTTGCAATCTGTTTGTCCAACTTTGAGCCTAGCCTATTTTTTGGACGTCCTCTTGTTCGAACCCTTGGAGGGCTTTGAAGCTCGTTAACGAATTCCAAGTTGGCATCTTCGTAAGATAACGAACATGTCCCCTTCCTTTTTGCTCTCAGTTCTTCCATCTCAACCATGATGTTATCGTACGCATGGTTGGTGCACGAAATTGTAGATCACACTTTTCACAACTCGTACAACTAACCAGCAAGTGCACTGGGTCGTCCAAGTAATACCTTACGTGAGTAAGGGTTGATCCCACAGAGATTGTTGGCTTGAAGCAATCTATGGTTATCTTGTAAACCTTAGTCAGGAGATTAATAAAGAAAACAGTTTTGTTTGTAAAAAGTAGAAGAACATGAAATGAAGAATACTTGTTATGTAGTAGTGGAGAACAGGTTGAGGTTTTGGAGATGCTCTGTCTTCTGAATCTCTGCTTTCCTACTGTTGTCTTCTTCACGCACGCAAGGCTCCTTCCATGGCAAGCTGTATGTTGGTGGATCACCATTGTCAATGGCTACCATCCGTCCTCTCAATAAAAATGGTCCAACTACGGGTTCTGTAGGGCTAATCATCTGTCGATTCTTACTCGTGCTGGAATAAGATCCATTGATCCTTTTGCACACTGTCACTGCGCCCAACATTTGTGAGCTTGAAGCTCGTCACAGTCACCCCTTCCCAGATTTTACTCGTAATACCATAGACAAGTTTAGACTTTTTGGATCTCAAGAGTGCTGCCAATTGATTCTAGCTTATACCACGAAGACTCTGGTTTCACGGATTTGAATACTCTGTTGTCAGGAGAGGTAATGAAACTTGTGAACTAGGAACCTAAGAGATACACACTCAATCTAAGGTAGAACGAAAGTGATTTTCAGGTACGCATTCATAAGTTGAGAATGGTGATGAGTGTCACGGATCATCACATTCATCATGTTGAAGTGCGAATGAATATCATAGAATAGAAACAAGCGTGATTGAATAGAAAACAGAAGTAATTGCATTAATCCATCGAGACACAGCATAGCTCCTCACCCCCAACTATGGAGTTTAGAGACTCATGCTGTAGAAGATACAAATTTAGATGTAAAATGTCATGAGGTACAAAATGAATCTCTAAAAGTAGTTTTTATACTAAACTAGTAACCTAGGTTTACAGAAAATGGGTAAACTAAGATAGATAATGCATAAATCCACTTCCGGAGCCCACTTGGTGTGTGTTTAGGTTGAGCATTGAAGCTTTCACATTTAGAGGCTATTTCTGGCGTTAAACGCCAGCTTTGGTGCCAGTTTGGGCGTTTAACTCCAACTTTTATGCTAGTTCTGGCGTTTAACGCTAGAAAAGGGTAAAAAGTTGGCATTAAAACGCTAGTTTGCGCTATCAAATCTCGGGCAAAGTATGAACTATTATACATTGATGAAAAATCCAAGATGTCTACTTTTCAATTCAATTGAGAGCGCGCCAATTGGGCTTTTGTAGCTCGAGAAAATTCATTTCGCGTGCAGGAGGGTCAGAATCCAACAGCATCTGCAGTCCTTTTTCAGCCTCTGAATCAGATTTTTGCTCAGGTCCCTCAATTTCAGTCAGAAAATACCTGAAATCACAGAAAAACACACAAACTCATAGTAAAGTCCAAAAATGTGATTTTTGCATAAAAACTAATAAAAATATATTAAAAAGTAACTAAAGCATACTAAAAACTACAAGAAAATACCATCAAAAAGCGTATAAAATATCCGCTCATCAACGGTGCAGAATGGCAGTCAGCTCCTCCGATTCTGATGCAAATTTGCAAATATTTTGTGAACGAAATACCAATTCGTCAAATCTCTTGCTTCTTGGATCCAATAGTGGCTCGTCGTGGCTGCTCTTGATGTGTGTATGTCGCCTCTTTACCGTCTTGCTCCATCGTTCCAATATATACGTCGGTGACACTTGGGTTACTTGTTCAAAGCTTAACACAGTTAGTGCGTGACGACACAATATCCCTCTTGACTCGAATAATAAGCATTGGAATTTCACTTGGGCTACTACTGAGTCGTAAGTAACCACAAACTTATTGAATATTAAGCTGGAAACTTGTTCTCCAACTTCGTATACTGAATAGCCTAGGGCGGAGTTTGTTAGTTTTGTGAAGCAATTCGCCTTTCCTTTGAATTGTGCTTGGACTTCCCTAAACTTTTGGTGAGTGTACACATGTTGAAACTTAGCTTCAATGGAGGATTTTGTTGCACATGGTATCACCGTATGAAAATCTGCAGCATCTGATTCTCTCTCTGCTTGCTCCCTGCTTTCGAGGCCATTATCGTATTGTTTGATAAATTGAGTAAGCGAGCTGTTCCGGGTAATAAACTTGTTAAAAAATGAATACATGCTCTCGCTCCTTTGTGTGCTTCTCATCCCAGCCCAGAAGTGGTGATCCATATAAATTGGAACCCATATATGACGGTCTTCATAAAGATCTGCAAAATACACCCAAATCAGACAATAATGCACCCAAAAAACATGTAATTTGCACCTCTACTGCAGATTTTAAATAACATTACCTGAAAGCCACTTGTTGTCCACAAGACCATACTTCAGCAGAAAATCATTCCAATTCCTATCAAATGAATCTTTGCTATAAGAGTTCCAAACAACTTGGCTTATTTCTTGTTGGATTTCTGCATGTCCCTTGTACCTGTTTAATTTGCTTGAAATCTTCTTCGTGATGTGCCAAATACACCAACGATGAATTGTTGTGGGCATACAAGCCTCGAGAGCCCTTTTCATTGACGCGCATTGATTGGTGAGAATCCCTTTCAGAGCATTTTCTCCCATGCAATGAAGCCAACATTGAAATAACCATTTGAATGATTCAATTTCTTCGTTTTTGATCAAAGCACATCCAAGAAGTGTTGACTGACCGTGATGTTTCACCCCGACAAAAGAACCACAAACCAGATTATACCTGAAATAGATTACCACAAAAACAGAATTATTATCTACAAAATGCACCCAAATAATGATTCTGTGCACCAAAAAACTGCCAATATACACCTCTGCAGCAGATTCGTTAAACAACATCAATTCAGCATCATAAACCAGAAAACCATGTTACCTATTTGTATTGTGGTGGTGTCAAATGAAATAACATCCCCGAAATACTCACAGGTAGCTCTGCTCCTTGCATCTGCCCAAAAAGCAAGCTTAATGGACTGATCGTCCTCGAGTTCGAGCTCGAAAAAGAAATTTGGATTCTTCTCTTTCATTCTTAATAAGTATTTCCCTAATTCTTTTGCATCCTCTTGTTCCGAAATATTTCGCACTTCTCTAGTGATGTAATTTCTCACATCTTTTTTGATAAAATTTAACTCACGGTGACCCCCGGCTGCTGCAACAAATGATTTGAAAGTTTGCTAGGTCTGATACCGGCTTCCTCGTTATTCTCTATTGTACGATGCATGGACAGGCTTAGTTCCCTGTGCTGTTTGAGCATCTGTGCTTGATCTGGACAACAAGGATGTGAATGATGCAACACGACATTTGAAATGATCTAAATACCAACATCCTTCAATACGTGTATATAAATTCTTGTAGGACAATTTAAACCAGCTGAGGGATTTGTCTTCTCGGTCAGAGATATTTTCGATTTTCATTTTTCCTCTTTAGTACATGTAATCAATTGATTCTTAATTTCGTTTCCCTTCTTATTTGTGCACCGAACTCTTGTAGAAAAACCTGCAAACTTTGAATAATCCTTATAGAATTTCGCAGCATCGTCAAGGGTTCTAAAAGTCATTCCAACCTTGAGAACAAATTGGTCATCAGCTGCACAGAAGGTCTACAAAAATAAATTAAAAAAATATACTATATTAAAACAGAAACTAAAAAAATTCAACTAAAATAATAAACTGTAACAAACTGTAAATGCACCCAAAATTTTCTTAAATGCACCCAAATTTGTCTGATCTACACCCGAATGTCTGATATAAAATGGAAAAAATGTTTTAATTCTAAAGAGAACTAGTGCATTAGATTCAATTGAAATAAGGAAGAACAAATAGAAAATATCACAGCAAAGGTACACAGATTATTCAGCTACACAATCAAAAAAACTACTAATCAAATTCAAATTTCACATTCAATTACTAACTAAATCTAAATCACACATCAAGAACTTCATTGGATACAGTCTCAAAATCCACTTCGCTCTGGTTTAGCTGAAAATATGAAGCTGAATCATCCATTATCTTCAAACGCAAAACGAAACGAAAAATCTGAAGCGAGAAGGCGCAGAGAGAAATGCATGTAAAGGAGGAAGAAGAAGGCACAGAGAAACGCTCAAAAGAGACCGAGGAGAGAATGCAAGGAAACGGAGAAGAAATTCGAAAAAAGAAACCAAATCCTTTTGAAAAAGGAAGTTATATATTCGTGCGTTCCTTAATTGAAAAATCTGTTAAATAGGCGCGTGAAACATACGTCCAGAGAGAAACGCGTTTTAAAAAGAAGCGCGTTTTAAGACTTGTAAGACTTGTATATGAAAAACACTTGTATGTGAAAATTTTCTGTATTTTTATATAAATTGATAATTAAGATTTGTTAAATAATTTAAATATTTGACGTAATTTTATTAAATTACAATTCAATAATTTTTAACTATTAATTTTATATAAAAATATATGCCCGTAAATTTTTACCTTCTTTGTTATTGAACAGGTGCATAAACTTACAACAATCGTATATATACCTTAAATTAGAGTCAAATATTGCAGCAGTGATAAATCGATGTAGACTTTTTCTGATTGTGTTGTTGTTCTTGAGTTGAGTTGTGTCCAGAAGAACAAGCGGGAAATTTTTGGACAAAAGGGAACCACGTAACTAAGGCTTAGTGATTAAGGCTATTCTTATGTAAAAGCAAACATCATGCGACAGAACAGAACCAATCAAAATAGAAAAGTGGTCCTAATTCTAAGATTCTTAGCAGGCTTTCCTTGCCGCCCCTTGTTATGCCAACACCCTTAATTGCACGTGTTGATTAAGGTCATTACTTTTTTTTCTAATTTAAGTTATATATGCTCTAGTCAAGCACGTTTCTGTCACTGTTTACGAATATTACCTATAACAATAAACAATGACTTGGACTAGCTAGTAATTCAATGCCTTAATCCACTGCAATGGATAAATAGATAAGTGTTACATGGAATATATATGGTTGGCTTAGGTTTTACAAAGAATAATAACCAGTTTTGGAAGGGCACCTGGTTCAAAGAAATTACCAACACAAAGAAGAATGATATGAATCTTTAGTGACAGAGAAGTAAGTAACGCTTATTTTCCTATTTTGGTTCCTAGTGCGAGTGTGTGTCTGACTGATGCCACATCAAACTAATAAAAGTAAACTGTCCCTTTTATGTTATTAATATTAAGATAGCATACCACGGGCAATGAACCTATCCACTTTAGAGTTTGTCTTCAGTTTCTGCAGTGGTCGTAGTAGCCTTTCTTTTCTTTTTTTTTTTTTTTAACTCTTTTAGAAAAGTAGTAAAGTAGTAGTATATATATATTATTCACTTTGACGTCAAACTCAAATGGGATACAGCATACATTTATACTATTACTATTACTATACCATATATGTATGTATGTACATATCTTGCGTACCCCAATTTGCTTTCTAACTCTTATTACTCGTGTCTTTTGTTGACCACTCTTTTTTTTTTCTTTCTTTCTTAAGCCGTGCATAAGGTGTTATAATTAATACTGATTAAGAATCTATCTCCCCCACCATCATCACCATGATGTCTAGTTCAAAGAGTGTCAGTAGCAGTGGTAGTGAGGATGACAATGAAATTAGAAGAGGGCCTTGGACTCTTGAAGAGGATAATCTTCTCACACAATCCATTGCTAACCAAGGCGAAGGACGTTGGAATTTACTTGCTAAATGTTCAGGTAAACCATTAACATGCCAAATCATATATTGTTATATCAAACAAGTTTAATATGAAGTTCATTAAAAATGAGTTTTTGATGAGTTTGAATTTCGGATGTTTCTTCTAATTGTATTATGGATATTCTTGTTTTTAGGAGTTTCAGATGTTTTGTTTCTTATGTCGGATATTGACTGCAATATTGGCGATGCATTGTTGGCCAGGACTTTCTCATTGTTAATATAAGATTGTGTGCCTTTTCATTTTAGTTTTCACCAATTTTTTATGCTAAGTCGGGTTCTGTTTTATGAATCAGGATTAAAGAGAACAGGAAAAAGCTGCAGATTAAGGTGGCTGAATTATCTAAAGCCGGATGTAAAGAGAGGAAATTTAACACCACAGGAGCAGCTTTTGATTCTTGAACTTCACTCAAAGTGGGGGAACAGGTGCTTATTATAAAGGAATTATCCATCAATACACAATATATAATTAAGATATAGATTTTTATAATATTAATTGTGTTTTAATTTTATGATTATGATTGCAGGTGGTCAAAGATTGCACAGCATTTACCGGGCAGGACAGACAATGAAATCAAGAACTACTGGAGAACCAAGATTCAGAAACAAGCAAGGCATTTGAAAATCGACACCGATAGCAGAGAGTTTCAAGAACTAGTGAGGCGTTTTTGGATTCCAAGATTGCTTCAGAAAGCAAGAGAATCATCCTCTTCTTCAGCCATGCCAATCCAAAACCAAGCAACTATGCCTGTTTCTCAGTATTCACCAGCAGCAACAACACCACCACCTTGTGTGCACCCAACATGTCCAAATTATTTGGATCAACGACTTGAGCAACACAGCAATGGTTCATGCGTATCCTTCTCTGAACCAAAATTGCCTCAGTTATTGGGATACAACTCCAACAATTTTGGTAATGGCTTGGATACCGATGAATTTGGGACCTTCACATATGATTATGGCTACCATGTAAATAGCAATGGCTATGACAATGAGACCCTCAACATGGAATACCCTGTTGATGATTGCCAAATGGCAAGACACAATTGGGTGAATGATTTTGCATGTGACTTGTGGAACATGGATGAATGCTGCCAATTTAGTAACTTTAAAAAATAACAACCAAAGTAAAATAGAAATCTATTGTTTTATGGGTTTTGTTAATACGTATTCTAACAAGAAATTTTAAGAGTATTATAAAAAAAATATTTTACTAAAATTTATTAAAAAGGATAACTTTTTATATTTTTAATATATTGAATGTATCTGTTAATACTTAATACTTGATAGTAGAAAGTATGTGATTTGCATTGAATTGCTTAGTTGGAAATTCAATGCCAATAATGATTTCAGTGAGGACTTTCAAATACTTATGTTATAAAAATTGAGATAATTATTTCATTTCACAATAGTATTAAAAATATATAATTAGACTACTAATACTTAAAGATTATTAAAGTATATGACAAGAGAAGTATATAATTAAAATATATAGTTGTTTGTATGTATGATCATATGTCACTGCAATAATATAAATTATTTTTTAGGGTTATATGTATAAAAAAAATTTAAAATTTGTCAAAAAATAAATTTTAATATTATTTTAACTATAAAAATATGTTAATAAAAGTTTTGCCAAAAATAGTATTTTTAACATATAAGTAATTGTGAAAAAAATTTAAATCTTATTTTGATAAATATTGGGCGTCAAAAATAATTTGCTAGAAAAATTTGAGAATATATTTTCTGTGATACTTAATAACCGTAAAAAATACTATTTATTTTGATATTTATTGACCATAAAATATTTTCAACAAAAATTTTTAACAAAGAATGAGATGAGATATTAAAACTGAAGAATAAATTAAAATTTTAAAGATAAATAATGAGTAGTATGATTTCAAACTGAGAGCAGTGTGATGTCAAAATTGATAGAGCACAGAGAAGAAGAGAAATAGTAGAATAAATTGAAAATAAATGAGTGTCAAAATTGAGAAGTAATTTTTTACGGTCAAATTATTCATTAAGAAAACATAGAAAATTTGACATTTATAATATTTGTCAAAAATATATATTAATTTTGACATTTAATTATAGTGTTAAAAAATAAAGTGTTAAAATAGCTCTCTTTTTTGTAGTGTATTTGATTAATCAGAATTATAAAGTCTTATATTAAAATTGGGTAAACTACTATCTACCTATGAAAGTTGAAAATGTTGACACATTTATTCATAGAAGAAGGAAATTATTATTTGTAACCAAGAAATATAGATTCCACACAACAAAATTATGCAAACACTAAAAAATTACCTAAAAATTTTAAATTACCCTTTTTTTCATCAATACTACCATCATCCCTCCCCTCCCCCCTTTCTCTATTCGCATTCTCTTTTTTTATTTTTTTCATTCCTTATTTTTCTCTTCGCCTCCCTAACGCTACCGCAGCGACCAAGAGATCCACAATCACTAGCATTACACCTTCCCCTCCATCTCCAAAAGCCTCTGACGCCTTTCCACGCTCGATCTGCTTCACCGAGAAGCAAACCCTATCTCTGCCTCCAAAAACCTTGAACTTGCTGGACTCCCTGAAGTACTATTGCACGATCTCTATCAGCCACAGCGACTTCAATTCACCAACCATCAACATTGTCGCGCGACCTCCATCAGTCACGACGAGCCGACGTTGTAGAGCGCGAGGAGCGATCTCTGACAAAGACTGGACTCCGTAGCTTCACAAGAAGATTATAGAAGAATTACATTCGCTGGTAGTTGTTGTCGTCAGAGAACCAGAGGGCGGGAAGTTTGCTAAGGACCATCACCTATGACTTTAACGTCTAATTCTGCAATGGTACCCTTCGTACCCTTCATCTCTTCTCTCATTTTCTGTTATCCCTTCATCATTGTTGCTGGTGCTATTATTGTTGTTAGAGAATGTGGAAAGAAGTAGAGACGAAATGGTGGACTTGCACCTTTTGGATATAATTTGTGGCCTTGGATCTGTTTCTTCTACGATGATGTGGTTGTGTCGGCTCAATTGGTTTCTGGTTCTTCTCCATTTGATGTGTTCTACTACTATTGTTGGTGCCTTTATTGTAACAACATGCATATTTCAGAGAGAGAGAGAGATAGATAGAGAGAGAGAGAGAGAGTAATGTGATGATGATAAGGGTAATTTGAAATTTTTAGTTGATTTTTTAATGTTTGGATAATTTTGTTGTGCAGAACCAATGTTTTATGGGTACAAATGGTAATTTTCTTCTTCTATGAGTAGATGTGTCTGTGTTTTCAACTTTCGTAGGTAAAAATGGTAGTTTACTCTATTAAAATTATGTAAGACTAGTTACTTTTCTCTTTCTCATCTTCTTCCTTCTCTTCTTCTTCTTTATCATCATTTTATTTTTCTTTTAATTTTACTTCTTCATCTTCTCTTTTTCATTTTACATTTTTATAATTCTTCTTGTTTCACATTCTCAATAAGAATCTGTGTCACGGTTAAAATATTCATGTATCAAAATTAAAAAATTTGCTATGTCATGGTTAAACGTTTCAATGCTATTTTTCTGATAAATTAATTAAATTATGCACAATTCAACACTATTCCTCCTTTTCTTCTTCATCATCTTCTTATTTTTCTTCTACATTTATTTCTTCTTATTTTACTTTTTCATAATTCTTTAAATGACCATTTGTATCCATGAAAGATGAAAACACTGAATATGTACCCGCACTAGTTCAAAACTAAACTTATACCCACGCAAGATGCCCTCCGTATGACAAAAGTACCCTGTCTTTAGAGGGTTGGAGTGTCATGTATGTAAGGTACTTTTGTCACACAGAGGACATCTTGCGTGGGTACAAGTTTAGTTTCAATTTAGTGTGGGTACGTATGTTAGCGTTTTCATCTTTCATGGTGTTACGGACCGCTACGAGTCAGCTCAACTAGCCATCGGATCGGGGCACCACCCCTGACCCAGGCCCAAAACTATCTCGCACAACAGGAAGAATCCGACGAGTCGGTTCCTAACACCCGACCCGGGGCACGCCCGACTTACCCTCTGACCCAGGTCACCAGTCGGGTCGATACTCTCGGGGCAGCACCCGAAGCCTCGACCCAAAGTCCAGAATGACCTGCTACTCCCACGTGGACTAGGACAGCTCACAGAAGTTTCTTGACCAGTGGGCTAGGTCATTTAATGGACCCGCCCAGCACAGTATATAAGGGGAGAAGTCAGCTCTCCCCCCATGTACGTAACCCCCTACCTAATTTGGCTATCACCTCGTACGGACGCTGATTTGATCGTCGGAGTGTCCTTGCAGGTGGCCACCCCTCTCGTAACACCACATCTGGCACTCCAGCTCGCAGTCCACTTCTCTTTTAGCTCCAAGCCAACTCAGGGTTTCGTCCACTCTCCCTCTCATCATCACCCGACCCGTAGAGCACCCGAGATATCGAGGTAACGAACATTGGCGCCGTTTGTGGGAACCCTAGAGTAGACATGGAACGACCTCCCACGTCGGAGGAGCTTCATGAAGGAGGAGGGGCCCGCCTGAGTAGGGCGAGTTCGACGGCTCGTGCCGCCGAACAGCCACGATTCTCCGTTCAGCCTAACCAACCGATCTACACCAAGACCCCCGAAAGACGTCCATTCAGAGGAACGGGAGCCGATAACGCCAAAATCATGCAAAAGCTCAGACACAGGGTACAAACCTTGAAAGGGAGCTGGCAGCGAGGTGTCGATCCCACGGCGATGTCAGCCGATCCCACGGTGACGCCAGCCGATCCCGCACCCGCACCCGCTCCCCCTCCCGAAGATACGAGAACTGAGAAAGAAGCCCGACAAAGTGCGACGAAGCGCATACGCAAGCGACCTCTCAGCCTACCCGAGGCAGGTCTGAGAGCCACGGGGAATCCCAAAGAGGGAAAGCCAAGAAACAACAGGAACCTATCATCATGGGAGCCACCCCTTTCCACCCCTCGATCCTCAAGGTCCGACTGCCGAAGAATTTTAACAAGCCAACGGATATGAGGTACGACGGAACTAAGGATCCCCAGGAGCACCTCACAGCTTTTGAAGCAAGAATGAATTCGGAAGGAGTAGGCGACGTGGTCAGATGCCAAGCATTCCCTATGACGCTGGCCGGCCCAGCGATCCGATGGTTCAACGCACTCCCACAAGGGTCCATCACGGTCTTCGCAGACATATCCCAAAGCTTTCTAGCTCGGTTCACAACACGCATAACCAAGGCAAAGCACCCGATTAACTTACTAGGGATTATCCAAAAAGCTAGAGAGCCAACCAGAAAGTTCCTGGACAGATTCAACGATGATTGCTTGGAGATCGACGACCTTACGAACTCGGTTGCTAGTTTCTGCCTAACGAACGGCTTGCTAAACGAGGACTTTAGGAAGCACCTCACCACCAAGCCCGTTTGGTCCATTTAGGAAATTCAAAGTGTGGCCAAGGAATACATCAATGATGAGGAGGTGAGTCAAGCTATAGCAGCCAATAAACGGCAGCTCCCAAACCCCTCAGCTCGACATGCCCCCCAGGTCGACAGATACAAAAAAGCTCCCAGGGACGGCACCCTAGCTAAACAACCCAAGCAACCACCATGAGTAGCGAGGTTCACAAACTACACACCACTCACGGCGCCCATAGTGGAAGTCTACCAGCAAATTGCAGACAAGGGAATCCTATCCAGACCCAGACCATTGAAAGAAAGAACGGGAGGCAACAAAAGCCTCTACCGTGATTATCACAAGGGTTTCGGTCACAAGACCCAAGACTGTTTCTACCTCAAAGATGCTTTAGAGCAGGCCATCCGGGGAGGAAAATTGAGTGAGTTCTCCCAACTTATTCGAGAACCAAGGAGACGGGAACGGGAGTGCTCAGAAGAAGATCGTAGCCGGACTGTCAAGGCTAGATAAGAGCCCACAGGGAACACCGACAACCCTCAACTTTTGTGGTTAACGTTGTGGTCGGACGCGATGCCCCCCCAAATCCAAGTTAGCAGTAAATAAGGATACCCGGATCCTTTCTATCTCGACAGGAGGTCCCACCGCCTTAAGTGGAAGACCTCCCATTATATCCTTCGGCCCAGAAAATCAGTGGTTTCACGATCTCCCTGAGAACCCCCATGGTAGTCACGGCAATAGTTGGGATCGGGTTGGTCAGGCATATCCTTATCGATACTGGAGCTGACTCCAACATCCTATTCAGGAACGTGTTCGACGCCATGGGACTCTGGGAGCCCGACCTCAAGAGTCACCAACACGGGGTCATGGCGCTAGGCGACAACTATATAAAGGCCAATGGGACGATTTCTCTCCCAATCTGCCTTGGAGCCGGTGACACTAGGAGGTCGGTTATGGCAGACTTCGTAGTCCTCAGAGACTCCACGGCCTACAACATCATTCTAGGAAGAAACACCATCAACGAATTTTCAGCCGTGATATGTACTAAATTCCTAATAATGAAGTTCGTGACAGACAAAGGAGCTATTGGCTCCATTAGGGGAGACTTAGAAGTGGCGGTCGCCTGTGACAACGCCAGTCTCTCACTAAGGAAAGAGTCTAAGAAGGCAGCCGGCATGTTCTTGGTAGACATGGATGTAAGGATAGAAGACAAGCCGAGACCAGAACCAAAAGGAGTCATGGAGAAGTTCCAGATAGGGAAGACGGAAGACGGTAGAGCATTTCACCTTCGTAAACAAAAATCTGCCCCATGAACTCAAGGGCCCCCTCATGGAGGTCGTAAGGGCAAACGGTGACCTCTTCGCATGGACGCCATCAGACATGCCGGGCTTGGATCCCGAAGTCATGTCTCACCGACTAGCCGTCAAACCAGACGCAAAGCCAGTAGCGCAGTGGCGAAGAAAGATGTCCCAAGAAAGAGGCAATGAGGTCGCCAAACAAACAGTCAGGCTACATGAAGCTGAGTTCATCAAAGAGCTCGAATACTCGACATGGCTATCCAACGTCGTCCTAGTAAAAAAAGCTAGTGGAAGATGGAGAATGTGTGTCGACTATTCTGACCTGAACAAAGCATGTCCTAAAGACTCTTTTCCCCTCCCCAACATTCCCCTTCCCCAACATTGACACCTTGGTAGACTCGGTGGCAGGATATCATTTCCTCAGCTTCATGGATGCATACTCCGGCTATAATCAGATCCCGTTGCACCGACCTGATGAGGAAAAGACGGCGTTCATAAAACCAGGAAGCACTTATTGCTACAAGGTAATGCCATTTGGATTGAAGAATGCAGGGTCCACCTACCAAAGACTAATGAACAAAGTCTTCCATGACCTCATTGGTAAGACAGTAGAAGTTTACGTCGATGACATCTTAGTAAAAACAGCAAAATGAAGCAGCCTTATAGACGACCTCCAAACTGTCTTCAAAGCGCTAAGAAAATTCAAGATGAGGCTCAATCCACTCAAGTGCGTGTTTGCCATGGAGGCCGGAAAGTTCCTAGGCTTCATGCTGACTCAAAGGGGCATCGAAGCTAACCCATACAAGTGCAAAGCCATCCTCAAAATGAGAAGCCCAGGGTGCGTCAAAGATGTACAACGACTCACCGGGAAGCTCACAGCTCTATCCCGGTTTTTCGGAGCCTCAGCAGAAAAGGCCCTCCCATTCTTCAACCTAATGAAGAAAGGAATCGCCTTCGAGTAGACCCTGGCATACGAAGAAGTGTTCAGCCATTTCAAAAAGATACTCTCAGAACCACCCTTGCTCAGCAAACCCAGAGAGGGAGAACCTTTGTACCTATACCTGGCGGTGACCACACAGGCCATAGCGACAGTTCTTGTCCAAGAAGAAGATAAGACTCAACGCCCAATATACTTCATCAGCAAAGTACTCCAAGGGGCGGAGTTGAAATACACCAAGCTGGAAAAATTGGCTTATGCCCTGCTAACCTCGTCGAGAAGGCTCAAAAATACTTCCAAGGGAATGTGATCATCCTAAGAACCGACCAGGCCATTTGGCAAGTCCTCTAAAAACCCGACCTCGCAAGGAGAATGATGGCATGGGCAGTAGAGCTGTCCCAATATGACTTGCAATACGAGCCCAGGCAGGCAATCAAAGCCCAAGCAATGACAGATTTCCTGGTAGATGTCACAGGAGAGACACTCGACATACCAAACACACAGTGGAAACTCCACGTTGACGGAGCATCCAACCAAATATTCGGAGGGGCCAGGATCATTCTCGAGAACTCGACAGGGGTAGCTTACGAACAGTCGATCAGGTTCGATTTTCCAGTCTCCAACAACCAGGCAGAGTACGAGGCACTGATAGGAGGGCTAACCCTAGCTAAAGAAGTCGGAGCATCAAGGATAGAAGTTAGTAGTGACTCCCAGATCGTCACATCCCAGATAAATGGCAGCTACCAGGCTAGGGACACACTACTACAAAAATATCTAGAAAAGGTAAAAGAGTTATGCAAAAGCTATGAGGAGGTCGCAATCCAACATGTTCCTAGGAAAAGGAATGCCCGAGCAGACCTCCTCTCCAAACTAGCAAGCATCAAGCCTGGGACGGGGAACAGGTCTCTAATCCAAGGGCTGGCAACCAAACCAGCAATCATCTTATGCGCAATCCAGACTCCAAGCCCCCCTCATGGATAGACCCTATCTTCCAATACCTGAAGCACGGCGAAACACCCGAAGACGAGAAGGAAGCACAAACCACCAGGAGAGAAGCCCCCAAATATGTGATCATACAAGGGCAATTGTACAAGCGAGGGCTCCACCAATCCCTGCTCAAATGCCTACGCCCCGACCAGACGGACTACGTCTTAAGCGAAGTCCATGAGGGGTGTTGTGGTCACCATATTGAAGGAAGGTCGTTGGCAAGGAAGATCATCCAAGCAGGATATTACTGGCCCACAATAATGTTGAACGCCCAGGAATTCATCAGAAAGTGCAAAAAATGCCAAGAAAACACCAACTTCCAGAAAGCCCCACCTGAGGAACTTAGTTTGATCATGGCACCCCAACCTTTTTCCCAATGGGAAGTCGGCCTCTTAGGGCCATTCCCACCTGGGCTTGGACAAGTAAAATACTTGATAGTAGCCATAGACTACTACACCAAGTGGGTGGAAGCGGAACCACTAGCTAGCATATCTTCAGCGAATTGCCAAAAATTCATGTGGAGGCAAGTGGTCACCAGGTTTGGAATCCCAGAAACCGTCATATCGGATAATGGGACACAGTTCACCGACAAAAGTTTAAAGAATTCCTATCAGGACTAGGAATCAAGCAAAAGTTCTCTTCAGTCGAACACCCCCAAACCAACGGCCAGGTAGAGGCAGCTAACAAAGTCATCTTAAAAGGGCTAAAATAGTGACTTGAAGGAAAGAAGGGCTCATGGGCAGACAAGTTAGCCTCAGTCTTATGGTCTTACAGAACCTCCCCCCAATCATCTACCAGCAAAATCCCCTTCCGACTCACATACTGGGTCGATGCAGTCATCCCAGTCGAAGTTGGGGAGCCGAGTCCAGTTTACTCATCGGAGGATGAAACGAGTCAGTCGAAAAAGATCTGATTGAGGAAACAAGATAAATGGCACATCTAACAGAGACAACAATCAAGCAAAAGATAGCCCTAAGGTACAATGGCAAAATGCTAAAAAGAAGTCTCGGAGAAGGCGACTTGGTCTTACGATGCAACGACATAGGCCCGCCAACCCCAGGAGAAGGCAAATTGGCCGCGAACTGGGAAGGTCCTTACAAGATAAGAGAAGTCCTCAGCAAGGGCGCCTACAAGCTGGAGAGGTTAGATGGAAGCGAGGTACCGAAAACATGGAACATGGCAAACCTAAACAGGTTCTACTCATAAGAAGGAGCAACCACATGATCTGACAACCTCATTCCCTCCACTTTAATTTCTTTTGCATTCCCTTTTTATTTTCCTTTTCTTTCACTTGATTATATATTACATCACTTCTTTATTTTAAATCCTACATATGCATATACAATAACTTTGTCTTTTGCAAGATTTATGCCAATGCGACAAAACGACAAAATGACGACTGGTCGACCTGACAGAAACCTGGGACTTATCACCCCAGGAACCAAAGGGACCCAAAAGAGAACTTAAAAAGCAACAAGCGACATAAATGGTAAATACTATAAAAACGGTAAACCAATCATAAAAAAGGCCACGACGACCCGAATAAGCGAAAGCGACAAAGTATGCAAAAGACACGACGGCCCGAGCAAGCAAAAATAACCATAAAATGGCTTAATCAAAATAAAACATCAAAGTATTCGTTACAACCAAAGGCACCTTAAACAGGCCCAAAGAGAAAAAGCAAAAAATTACAAAGGTAAGGAATATAAAAGCTAAAGAGAGGAATCCATCTCAAGGCTTGAGGATGTCAACAATCTTCTCGTCCTCCACTGTCTTGAAAGCGTCCACCTGAGGAAGGTCGAGATCAGGAACTAGCACAGCCACCTGAAGCTTAATCCCCTCCTCGGTCAGCTTCACGGCCTCCCGGGCCCCTTGGCAATCTCTTTATATTTCTTCTTCAGGACGGCTGCCTCCTAACGAGCAGCCGTTGCCGAGCTCTCCACCAGCTTCAGTTTCTCCTCCAAATCCTTAATTTTCTTTTTAGCAGCGGCAGTCCCACCATGGGAGGCATGCAAATCTTTCATCAAGGCGAGGTCTCGCTCCACCAACCTATTGATTTCCTTGGCATCTTCCTTAGCCTTCTCCTCCTGCTCAGATAACTTTTTCTTCAGAGACTCCTCCCGAGATCTTGAATCGGTTAGATCCTTTTGGGAGTTCCAAAGCTTCCCCTCCATGGCATGCATGTTTCCCAAGACAGGTTCCACCTTCTTGGCGATAACGGTAGCAAGGAGGAGACTACGATAGATCCACCTCACCTAACCCGCAAGGTCGGCATCCCAGAAGAACTCTTCAATACCAGGAAGTAATTAGGACTCGATAAAACCCCAGCATCAAAGTTCTTTTCCATAACACAGAGGGCCTTCCCCGAGTCCCGCTTCCTCTTCTTCGGGTTGCCAACGACCTGCAGGTCGTCATCACCAGACCCCAAGTCCTCCTCTCCGAAAGGAACCTCCTCCTCCACACTTGGGTTCCTCGGGGCGTTCTCAGGAGGGACCTCAGCTGCCTCCACCCGATCATCCCCAGCAACCTGGCCACTAGCCTCGCTGGTGACCTCCTGATCCTGACTCGCCGAAGAGGTAGCCGAGGAGTCCTCATCACCCTCATCACCATCTTGGGTGAGGTTCATCAACTCAGCCATAGTAGTCTTTTCACCAGCCATGGAAACTACAAGCAAAAGGCAAAATGTGTGAGCAGCAGGAAAGTAAAACACTAAGCAAAAAGTACAAGAAAAACAAACTCACCAACATACGACCGACCGGTCTCCCGATCCCCCTTAACCATATGAGGATTAAGATTTTTCTCGCCAAAAATGGCCAACAAAATGTCAGTAATAT
>NC_029774.3:36974024-36974389 GCF_000817695.3 Arachis duranensis
TCAACCAATCGTAGGATATTTTTATCAAGTAGTTAGATCCCGTCCCGAAGCTCCAATAAGTCGGGATCCGCCTTTCTCCCTCGGCGGTAAGCCAGAAGGGTTGATGGCCCTCAGCTGGTCTGACTTAAAAAAAATATGCTTAAAGCCATGAAAGGAATCCTCGAAGAGACCAAAAATCCTCCGACCTTGTTGGGCCCTAAAAGATATGTATCCTTTCTTTGTTTCCCCCTCCCGAGAAGGGTTGGTAAGGAGAAAAAAGTAGAGGAAAACATTCACAGAGACCGAAATCTCCAAGTATTTGCAAACTATCTCGAAGCATCGAATGGCAGCCCAGCTATTCAGGTGCAGTTGTAACAGAGCAACAT
>NC_029774.3:36974573-36984382 GCF_000817695.3 Arachis duranensis
AACCTGGTACAACGCTTCCTCGGGTCCTCCTCCGCACAAGAGCCCGGCCTGGCAAAGATCCTGGAGGCTCTCACGGGTGACTTTAGATGGGGTGTCCTTCACATCGGAAGTAACCCAGGCGTAGTGATCAACAAAATCGGCCAACGACCGTTGAGCCAGGTTCGGAAGCACGGGCCGTTCAGCCATACCTACAGCGGAGGCACCACTTAGTCAGCACGAGAGGTCGGGAACCCTAAAAACAGCAAAAAAAAAAACTACAAGCCCCTAGATACCCCTACGCTAACCCAACACTAACCCATAACTCAAGCAAAATCTAAAGAAAACCCAGTGGCGCCACCTCTAAAAGAAGAAGCAGTAAAAACAAACGGAAACCCAGGCATGCATAGGGAAAAACGCGCAAAGAAGAACACACAAATAACCAAAAGGAAAAAGTAAACAAAGAAAAACCATAAAAACAACGTACCAGAAAAATGCAGAATCCGCAAGGTTGAAGGAAGAATCCAAAGGAAAGAAGGAGCATCGAAAGCAGGAAGAAAATCGATGCAGCAGTAAGAACAGGGAAGAAAGTAGAAGCAGCAGCAGCGCAAGAGAACAAGAAGAAGGAGAAAAGAAAAGTGGAGTTATGAGGAGGTTACAAAACAAAAGTAGGGCAAAAGGCGTAACCGCCGAGGAAGAGCGCCAAAAGGCAGGGGCATATTCGCCATTTCACACGAATTTCAAATCATAAAATGATGGGCATTTAATGCCCAGCGCAGAAGCCAAAGAGGCAGCGTCAGAGACGAGATGACCACGCGTGAGAAACACGAAACGCCCCAAACCTCAAGACTAGTGCATTGGGGGCACTGTTACGGACCGCTACGAGTCCAGCCCAACTAGCCGTCGGGTCGGGACACCACCCCTGACCCAGGCCCAAAACTATCGCGCACAACAGGGAGAATCCGATGAGTCGGTTCCTAACACCCGACCCGGGACACGCCCGACTTACCCTCTGACCCAGGTCACTAGTCGGGTCGATACCCTCGGGGCAGCACCCGAAGCCCCGACCCAAAGTCCAGAACGACCTACTACTCCCATGTGGACTAGGACAGCTCACAGAAGTTTCTTGGTCAGTGGGCTAGGTCATTTAATGGGCCTGCCCAATGCAATATATAAGGGGAGAAGTCAGCTCTCCCCCCAATGTACGTAACTCCCTACCTAATTTGGCTATCACCTCGTACGAACATTGACTTGATCGTCGGAGTATCCTTGCAAGTGGCCACCCCCCTCGTCACACCATCTCTGGCATCTCCAGCTCGCAGTCCACGTCTCTTTTAGCTCCAAGCCAACTCAGGGTTTCGTCCACTCTCCCTCTCATCATCACCCGACCCGTAGAGCACCCGAGATATCAAGGTAACGAACACATGGGTACAAATGGTCATTTATTCATTCTTTTTGTTTCACTCTCTTAACAAGAATAAAAACAAGAAAAGGAGAAAAAAATCAAACAAAAAAGAAATAAAAAACACTGCAATAACACCAGAAGGAGGAGAAGAAAGAGAAGAAATAAAAAAATGTAGCAATATCAACAACAATAAAAGATAACAATGAGGTAGAAACATGCGAAAAAAGAAGAAACACAAAAAAGAACTAGCAGAAGGAGGACGAAGAGGAGGGGGACGACGAGAAGGAGTAAAAAAAAGTGCAACAATAGCAACAACAATAAAGAACGACGATGAGGTGGAAAGTACAAAAGAAGAGTACTGTCGGATTTACCGGCGGAATAACAAAAATAATCTGCCAATAAATTTGTTACCATTGGATTTTGCATCGGATACAATCCGTCGATATAAATCTTGCTGGTAATTGATTACCTGTGGATTTATTTTTTTTACTGTAATTTCCACAGAATCAACATCAGAATATGATGTGAAGGTTACAAAATTATGATGCCAGTTACCGTCGAAAATTATCCGACAGTAAATTTGGTACCAGACATTGTGACTTTGCGTTGAGTTATTGTTGAAAAACTTTGACAGTGTTTTTTTTTTTTATTAAACTGAAAGATCATTATCATTGGATAATTCTGACAGTAAATTCGACAATAGATTTTTTAAATATATAATAGACCCCGATAGTTAATAATTGATAATCAACTTCTAAAAATAATAATTTATATATGATGTAAAATATCAAATATACAAAATAAAAATACAAAGGATTAAAATTCTGCTAAATTAATCAAAACAAAGCATTAATAACTATGGAGCTTGATAATCAACCTGTTCGTAACATGTGAATTTGTGGTCATCCCTATCTAAAACAATATATATAATTATATTACAATAGTTTAATAAAAAATATATATATAAGATAGAATTAAGGTTAGCGTGTGTTATAATTATATGATCTTATTAAATAAAATTTAAATATACAACAAATTAGTTATACTAAAAAAAATTAAACCAATTTAATTAAATTTAATTAATAAAAATATTTAAATATGTAATAGAACCGATTGATTATATAGATGTTATTCTCTATTATATATCACAATAAAAGTGCCTATATAAGTAGATATTTTTCTCTATATTACTACAAATTAAATTTAATATTAACATGACAAACTTATTGAGAACTTTAGATGTTATTAACTCACTGTAACATTACTTTGCTCTCTATTTTTATATATTATAATAGACAACCAATAATAAATAATAGATGTTTAACATTTAAATAATGTCAAATTAAAAAAGTAAAATTATTTATCTTTTTTTTTAATGCCACTCATCTATACAAAAAAAAAAACATCTTTCCATACTAAATCTTAAGAATAATGTAGGTATAATTAGTTCATTATAACACTATTTTAATCTTTTCTTTTATATATTATAATAGATAATATAGCAAATGAATTTCATAAAATAAAAAGTATTCTTCAAATAGCATATAAAATATTAGAATTTAGATCCATAATATATGAAATCATCTTTTATAGTGTCATTTTTATATAATTAGATAGCATAACATTATAAAAATTATAAAATTAATGTTAAATTTTTTATATAGATGTTATTCCCTATAGTATTATATAATTAGATAACATAATATTATAAAAGTGACTATGTATATATTTTTTCTTTATATTGTTACAAAATAATCGTAGTATCGTCAATGGTAAATTTATAAAGAACGAATATTTTAGGTGTCATAAATTCATTATAACATCATTTTAATCTACTATTTGTACCAATTCAATCACTTTTTTAATTTGGAAGGGCTCAAAATCATTTTTTCATTTATTAGAAAATTCGTTTAATTTCACCGCCTTATTAATACCCCAAAAAAGAATAAAAAAAATCCATGATGAAATCAATTAGTAATACCTAAACCCTTCAAAAGTATTTCAAAGAACACACATCTCCATCAATACCACATAAAAAAGTGAAAAATTTATCACAACGGAGTTTTATTTAAACTTAATTAAAAATATATAGAGAAAATTTAGAAAATATTCGTAATAACTAATAACTTAATTACTACCTTGAGCAATATCCAATGCATTGTAATAACAATAGTAAATGACCTGAAAAAGCTCTCCGACATCTACCTATACATAATGACAATTCATGCGAAGTTGCAAATCGGTCCCGAATAGTGTGATCACATTCAGCAAAGGCAACACAGACAATTTCAACAATAATCAATATTATTGCTACTACACATCTAACAATGTTTCTAGCCATTAATCTTCTCCTTTTAATCATGCAATGTATATGTATGATAAACAAGGTTTTATATATAAGCTTAGAATATTCAATAACATTATTTTTTACTATATAAGTTTAAAAGTAGGAATTTTTTTTATTTATTTAGTTTGCGTCTCCTCCTTATACTGAAGAGTTGTGAATTACTAATATAAACAAAAAAAATATTATGGCAAAAAGTCGTCTTAATTTAATTTTTTTCTTTTAAAAAATTTATTTAGCTGGATTGCCTCTTGATAAATTCAACAGATATTTATTTAGAAAATAGACATTATTGTAAGTTGATATTGTGTATAGTGCTAAAAGTTAAATATCGGTTACATATGTTAGATATTTTATAAAATAAATAATTTATATGTTAGATATTTTATAAAAATAAATAATTTATGTACCTTCAATTATAGTCAGAAATCTTTAATTCAATTTAGAATTTTCAATTTTTGAATCAACAATTTAAATAGAATTAGAGTATTTATTATAACAAATTATAGATTTTTAGGCTAATTTTCTTTGATTATTAAACATTTTCTTAAATTTTCATAAACAGTCGTATTTTTTCTATCAAAAAACAAACCAACTGTCAATGTAATAAGAATTAATTAATAATTACAATACTACCCAAACTAATTTTTATATTAATAAATTAGACCACAAATAGAACAAAAATTCTAACATTCTCCCACTTGATCCATCATTTATTACATGTAGTCTGTAATTATATACTATACTTAAACAATTAAAACAAATTATACGAATCATAGCGGTAGTCTTCATTAATCAAGTATTACTTTCTACGTATTACAATGTAAAATTTTCTAATTAAATAAACTATTTATGTGGTATTTCTATAGGAATAAGTCCAATGCTTATTCTAGGTTTTTCACTAAATTTTATTTGTCATTCTCAATCATGAATGCGCATATATACTAATCAAATGAGAAAAAATAATAATAAGAATTTTATATCTAAATATGTCATATAATACAACATAAGTCATATAATAAGTGATGTTATGAAACATAAACCCATACTAGTAACATGATTCTTAAACAATCCTGATGGCATGTCTTTTGTCAAAAGATTAATTATCATCTGTTTAGTACTAATACGCTTTATCTGTACCTCATTTGACCTAATTTGGTCTTTTGGCTAAGTACTTAATATCGATGTGCTTACATTCGACTACTACTTCTATTATTCTTAGCCATAAATACAACAACGGAATTGTCACAATATTCTCAATAGTCTAAAGATACAATCTATAATCTTAAACCCAGAGACAAAATTTTTCAACCAAACACCTTGTGATGTAGCCTCAAAACAAGCAACAAACTTGACTTCTATAATAAAAGTGTCTACAAGTGATTGTTTTGTACTCTTCTAAGATATTGCTCCATCAACAAGCACAAAGATGTATCTTAACGTTAACTTCCTAGAATCAACACATCCTGCCAAATCTGAATATGAGTATTCAATAATTTTTAAATTGTTTCGTCTATATGTAAGCATGAAATTCTTGGTCCCTTTAAAATACCTTAAGACCTTCTTTGCATCTCTTCAATGGATAATACCTTAATTACTTGATATCTTTCTAACATACCAATAGCAAAAGCATGTCAGGTCTTGTATAGTGTTGAGTTTGAAAAATTTGAATTTAATTGAAATAATGATAAAATATTATTAAAATATTAATTAAAAAATTATTAAATTATTATCTGCTTCCAATGGTTTGTTTAATATGTTTGTTAGTGTGCAGTATTAATATTAGGCCAAAAGGCAAGATAAGCCCAACGTGTTATTAATCAAGCCTTCTGCAAAAATTAATATAAGTGGCTGAATGTCTGATGAGCGAATATTTTATACGCTTTTTGGTAGTGTTTTCATAGAGTTTTTAGCATGTTTTATTCACTTTTTGTTATGTTTTTATTAAGTTTCATTCAAAAATCACATTTCTGGACTTCACTATGAGTTTGTGTGTTTTTCTGTAATTTCAGGTATTTTCTGGCTGAATTTGAGGGACCTGAGCAAAAATCTGATTCAGAGGCTGAGAAAAGATTGCAGATGCTGTTGGATTCTGACCCTCCTGCACTCAAAGTGGATTTTTTCTGGAGCTACAGAAGCTCAATTGGTGCGCACTCAATTGCGTTGGAACCTAGACATCTTGGACTTTCCAGCAATGTATAATAGTTCATACTTTGCCTGAGATATGATATCCCAAACTGGCGTTAAATTCCAGCTAGAGACCCTTTTCTGGTGTAAAACGCCAAAACTGGCACCAAAACTGGAGTTAAACGCCCAAACTGGCACCCAAGCTGGTGTTTAACTCCAAGAATGGCCTATGCACGTGAAAGCTTCAAAGCTCAGCCCAAATACTCACCAAGTGGACCCCGGAAGTGGATTTCTGCACTATCTGCACTTAGTTACTCATTTTCTGTAAACCTAGGTTACTAGTTTAGTATAAAAACTACTTTTAGAAATTCATTTTGTAACTTATGACATTTTTTATATTTTATATTGTATCTTCTACGGCATGAGTCTCTAAACCCCATAGGTGGGGATGAGGAGCTCTGCTGTGTCTCAATGGATTAATGCAATTACTATTGTTTTCTATTCAATCACGCTTAATTCTATTCTAAAATACTCACTCGTACTTCAAAATAGAGAATATGATGATCCGTGACACTCATCAGTATCCTCAACTTTATGAACGCGTGCTTGACAACCACTTCCATTCTATCTGAGCTCAACGTAGTCATTGGGCGACAGCTTGAGTGCGTATCTCTTAGGTCTCTGATCCACGGACCGAGTCCGTGAGATTAAAAACTTTGTGGTAGAGGCTAGAACCAATTGGCAGCATTCCTGAGATCCGAAAAGTCTAAATCTTGTTTGTGCTATTCCGAGTAAGATCTGGAAGGGGATGATTGTGACGAGCTTCAAACTCACGAATGTTGGGTGCAATGACAGTGTGCAAAAGGATAGAGAGATCCTATTCCAACACAAGTGAGAACCGACAGATGATTAGCCGTGCGGTAGCTGTGCCTGGTATTTTTCATCCGAGACGAGAAATCTGACAGTTGATTAGCCGTGCAGAAACTGTACTTGGACCATTTTCACTGAGAGGATCATACAGCCTGCCATGGAAGGAAGCCATGCGTGTTTGGAGAAGAAGACAGTAGGAAAGCAGAGATTCAGATGACAGAACATCTCTGAAACCTCAACCTATTCCTCATTACTGAATCATAAGTATCATTTGTTTCATGTTATTTACTTTTCATAAACAAAATCATTTTTATCATTAATCTCCTGACTAAGATTTACAAGATAACCATAGCTTGCTTCAAGCCGACAATCTTCGTGGGATCGATCCTTACTCATGTAAGGTATTACTTGGACGACCCAGCGCACTTGCTGGTTAGTTGTGCGGAGTTGTGAAAAGTGTGATCACAATTTCATGCACCAAGTTTTTGGCGCCGTTGCCGGGGATTGTTCGAGTTTGGACAATTGACGGTTCATCTTGTTGCTTAGATTAGGAATAATTTATTTTTGTTGGTTTAGAGTCTTCTGTTTGAGTCTAGTTTCATGTTTTAAGTTTTTTGTCCTTTGAGTTTTTATTTTCCTAAAGATTTCCAAAATTTGTTCTTGGTGTTCATCTTGATGTTCAAAGTTTTTTTGGTGTTCATCTTGACATTCAAAGTTTTCTTATTTGTTTCCTTTGTTTTGATCTAAAAATTTTAAGTTTGGTGTCATTTTATTGTTTTTCTCTTTACTCATTAAATTCAAAAAAAAATAATATATTTTCCTTTATTTACTCATCATTTTCGAATTTCTTAGGTTGACTTAGTCAAAATTTTTAAAATTTAGTAGTTTCTTGTTAGTCAAGTTAAAATTTCAATTTCAAAAAATTAACTTTTTTAAATCTTTTTCAATACAAATTCTTTTTCAATTTTCTTTTTTATATTTTTCGAAAATCTTTTATAAAATTTTTCAAAATCTTTTTCTCTTTCTTTATTATTTTCGAATTACATGTCCTATTTCATTATTTTGATTGAAAAATTTTAAGTTTGGTGTTTTCTTTTTAAGAAAGTTTTAATCTTTAAAATTTTAAATCATATCTTTTCCAAATCTTTTCTTTTCTTACAAGTATTAATTTTCAAGTATCTTTAATTTTAGGACATATCTTTTTCAAAACTTCCTAACCACTTTCTTTCTCCTCATTTTTTTTGAAAATCCACACAAAAAAATTTTCAAATCTTTTTAATTAATTAATTAGTTTAGTTTTCTAATTTCTTTTATTTCTTTTTCCCTTCTTAATTTTCGAAACTTATATTTAATTTTTCATTTATTTTATTTTATTTTATTTATTTTATTTTCGGTTTTCAAAAAAAAAAAGAGAAAATTGTTTATTTGCAATTCACATCATTTCCCTTTTTCTATCATGGACCTAAGTGGAAATGAACAGTCCAGAAGGACTCTAGGGTCATATGTTAACCCCATTACTGCTTCATATGAAAGTAGTATTTGTATACCCTCCATCAGAGCCAGTAATTTTGAGTTAAATCATCAGCTCATTATCATGGTGCAGCAAAATTGCCAGTATTCTGGTCTTTCACAGGAAGAACCTACTAAGTTTCTGGCACAGTTCTTACAAATTGCTGACACAGTACGTGATAAGGAAGTGGATCAGGATGTCTACAGATTATTGCTGTTTCCATTTGCTGTAAAAGACCAAGCTAAGAGGTGGTTAAACAACCAACCCAATGCCAGCATAAGAACATGGAAACAGTTGTCAGACATATTCCTGAATCAATATTTCCCTCCAAAAAGGATGACACAGCTAAGGCTGGACATCCAAGGCTTTAAACAATAGGATAGTGAATCTCTTTATGACGCCTGGGAGAGGTACAAAGGGATGCTAAGGAAATGCCCCTCTGAAATATTTTCAGAATGGGTGCAGTTAGACATCTTCTACTACGGGCTTACGGAAAAGGCCCAGATGTCTCTAGACTACTCAACTGGTGGACCTATACACATGAGAAAGATAATTGAAAAGGCTCAAGAGCTCATTGATAAAGTTACAAGAAATCAGCATCTGTACTTAAGTAGTGAGTCCTCCATGAAAGAAGAGGCTAAAGCAGTATCCACTAAACTTAGTCCTCCAGAACAAGTTGTTGAACTCAATCAACAATTGCTTTTTATAACAAAACAGTTAGCAGAATTTAAGAAAATGATACAAGACAGTAAAAACACTAACAAGAATATGGAAGCACAATTGGATCAGACAAGACAGAAGTTATTGATGAGCGGATAATTTATACGCTTTTTGGCATTGTTTTTAATATGTTTTTATTATGTTTTAGTTAGTTTTTGTTATATTTTTATTAGTTTTTAGTTAAAATTCACTTTTCTGGACTTTACTATGAGTTTGTGTATTTTTCTGTGATTTCAGGTATTTTCTGGCTAAAATTGAGGGACCTGAGCAAAAATCTGATTTAGAGGCTGAAAAGGACTGTAGATGCTGTTGGATTCTGACCTTCCTGCACTCGAAGTAGATTTTCTGGAGCTACAGAAGCCCAATTTGCACGCTCTCAACGGCGTTGGAAAGTAGACATTCTGGGCTTTCCAGCAATATATAATAGTCCATACTTTGCTCGAGATTTGATGGCCCAAACTGGCATTTCAAATCAGCTCAAAACTGCCCGGCGTTAAACGCTGGAACTGGCACAAGAATGGGAGTTAAACGCCCAAACTGGCACAAAAGCTGGCGTTTAACTCCAAAAAAAGTCTCTACACATGAAAGCTTCAATGCTCAGCCCAAGCACACACCAAGTGGGCTCGGAAGTGGATTTTTATGTCATTTACTCATCTCTGTAAACCCTAAGTTACTAGTTCTCTACAAATAGGACCTTTTGCTATTGTATTTTGATCTTTTAATCACTTTAGATCTTAGATCAGATCTTGGTTCTTCTGGTTCCTCTCTGGGGCCGAAGCCAATGATCACTATTATCACTTATGTATTTTCAACAGTGGAGTTTCTACACACCATAGATTAAGGTGTGGAGCTCTGCT
>NC_029774.3:36984541-36985051 GCF_000817695.3 Arachis duranensis
ATCGGAATCTTCGTGGTATAAGCTAGAATTGATGGCGGCATTCAAGAGAATCCAGAAGGTCTAAACCTTGTCTGTGGTATTCTGAGTAAGATTTAATGATTGAATGACTGTGACGAGCTTCAAACTCCTGAAGGCTGGGCGTTAGTGACAGACGCAAAAGAATCAATGGATTCTATTCCAACCTAATTGAGAACCGACAGATGATTAGCCGTGCCGTGACAGGGTGCGCTGAACATTTTCACTGAGAGGACAGGATTGTAGCCACTGACAACGGTGATGCCCAACATACAGCTTGCCATGGAAAGGAGTAAGAAGGATTGGATGAAGACAGTAGGAAAGCAAAGAGACGGAAGGGACAAAGCATCTCCATACGCTTATCTGAAGTTCTCACCAATGAATTACATAAGTATCTCTATCTTTATGCCTTATTCGTATATCATCCATAACCATTTGAATATGCCTGACTAAGATTTACAAGGTGACCATAGCTTGCTTCATACCAACAATCTC
>NC_029774.3:36985315-36986822 GCF_000817695.3 Arachis duranensis
ATTCCTTTAGACTGAAGCTTTAGACTAACATTGCATGATTCCTGGAATTCTCATTAAGAATTTTGATATCTTTATTTTCTTATCCACTTAATTTTCAAAAAAATCCAAAAAAATTACAAAATCATAAAAACCAAAAATATTCTCATGTTTCTTGTTGAGTCTAGTGTCTCATTTTAAGTTTGGTGTCAATTGCATGTTTCTATTTTTCTTGCATTCATGCATGTGTCTTCATTAATCTTCAAGTTGTTCTTGATGATTTCCTTGTTCTGATCTTTAAATTCTCTTGTCTTGAGTGTTTTGTTGTTTTTCATATGCATTCTCATTTTGTTAGTGTTAATGGTATATAAACTGCTAAGTTTGGTGTCTTGCATGCATTGTTATTTGATTTTAGTTACATTTTGATTATTAAAAATCCAAAAAAATTTTTAATTTGTGTCTTTTCAAGTCAAAAATCCAGAGAATTGAAGATTTAGAACATACAGCAGAGGAATTACACAGAAAAAGGCTGGGCGTTCAAAACGCCCAGTGAAGAAGGAAAACTGGCGTTTAAACGCCAGCCAGGGTGCCTGGCTGGGCGTTTAATGCCCAAAAAGGTAGTGTTTTGGGCGTTAAACGCCAGAATTGATACCATTCTGGGCGTTCAACGCCAGGATGGCACAAGAGGGAAGATTCTATTTTTAATTCAAATTTTTTTCAGGTTTTCAAAATTTTTCAAATCAAATCTTTTTTAAATTGTTTTTCAAATCATATCTTCTTAATCATATCTTTTTAAAACTATATCTTTTCAATCATATATTTTTCTCACATCTTTTTAAAATAGTTTTCAATCATATCTTGTTGATTTCTAATTTCAAAATCTTTTTCAAAAATCACTTGATTTCTTTTCCACTCTTGGTTTTCGAAAATCAATTAGTGTTTTTCAAAATGTTTTTAAAATCTTTTACTTAATTTTCGAAAATTTCTTCCCCTCTTCTCACATCCTTCTATTTATGGACTAACACTCCTCCTTAATACACAATTCGAACTCCATCTTTCTTGATAAGTTCGAATTCTTCTATCTCTTCCTTCTATTTTTCTTTTCCTCTGACACTTTAAGGAA
Source organism: Arachis duranensis (assembly GCF_000817695.3). Taxonomy (NCBI): domain Eukaryota; kingdom Viridiplantae; phylum Streptophyta; class Magnoliopsida; order Fabales; family Fabaceae; genus Arachis; species Arachis duranensis. The sequence continues at coordinate 36,986,415 of NC_029774.3, forward strand.
TCTCTATACTGTGACATAGAGGATTCCATACTTTCTTGTTCTCTTCTCTTTCATATGAGCAGGAGCAAAGACAAAAGCATTCTTATTGAGGCTGACTCTGAACCTGAAAGGACCTTGAAGCGAAAGCTAAGAGAAGCTAAGGCACAACTCTCTGTAGAGGACCTAACAGAAATCTTCAAACACAAACAATTGATCAGAAAGTGTCCTTCTGACATGCTTTCTGAATGGAGCATCATAGGTATCTTCTATGATGGTCTGTCTGAACTGTCCAAGATGTCTTTGGATAGCTCTGCTGGAGAATCTCTTCATCTGAAGAAGACGCCTGCAGAAGCTCAAGAACTAATTGAAATGGTTGCAAATAACCAATTCATGTACACTTCTGAAAGGAATCCTATGAACAATGGGACA
>NC_029774.3:36988233-36988974 GCF_000817695.3 Arachis duranensis
ACCACTCAAAGTTTCATGACTGAAACAAGGTCCTCCATTAGAAACTTGGAGGCACAAGTGGGACAGCTGAGTAAGAAAATTGCTGAACTCCCTTCTAGTACTCTTCCAAGCAATACAGAAGAGAATCCAAAAGGAGAATGCAAGGCCATTAACATGACCCACATGGCTGAACTTGGAGAGGAGAAAGAGGCAGAGATCGCCACTGAGGAAGACCTCAATGGACGTCCACTGGCCTCCAATGAGTTTCCTAATGAAGAACAATGGGAATCTGAGGCTTACACAGAGACCATAGAGATTCCATTGGATTTACTTCTGCCATTCATGAGCTCTGATGAGTATTCTTCCTCTGAAGAGGATGAAGATGTCACTGAAGAGCAAGTTGCTAAGTACCTTGGAGCAATCATGAAGCTAAATGACAAGTTACTTGGTAATGAGACTTGGGAGGATGAACCCCCTTTGCTCACCAAAGAATTGGATAACTTGTCTAGGCAGAAATTACCTCAAAAGAGACAAGATCCTGAGAAGTTTTCAATACCTTGTACCATAGGCACCATGACCTTTAAGAAGGCTCTGTGTGACCTAGGGTCAAGCATAAACCTCATGCCTTTCTCTGTAATGGAGAAACTAGGAATCTTTGAGGTATAAGCTGCAAGAATCTCACTAGAGATGACAGACAATTCAAGAAAACAAGCCCATGGACTTGTAGAGGATGTTCTGGTAAAGATTGAAGACCATTACATC
>NC_029774.3:36989012-36989697 GCF_000817695.3 Arachis duranensis
AAAACAGAGTCAAACAGAGCCCCCACAGTCAAACTCTAAGTTTGGTGTTGGGAGGCCACAACCAAATTCTAAGTTTGGTGTTGAACCCCCACATTCAAACTCTAAGTTTGGTGTTGGGAGGTTCCAACATTGCTCTGAGTATCTGTGAGGCTCCATGAGAGCCCACTGTCAAGCTACTGACATTAAAGAAGCGCTTGTTGGGAGGCAACCCAATGTTATATTTATCTAATTTTCCTTTGTTATTTTATGTTTTCTGTAGGTTGATGATAATGGGAAGTCACAAAATCAATTGAAAAAGCAAAAACAGAATGAAAAACAGAAAGAAAAATAGCACACCCTGGAGGAAGACCTTGCTGGCGTTTAAACGCCAGTAAGGGTAGCAAATGGGCGTTTAACGCTCAGTCTGGCACCATTCTGGGCGTTTAATGCCAGAGAGGGGCACCAGACTGGCGTTAAACACCAGGAAAGGGCAAGAAGCTGGCGTTAAATGCCAGAAATGGGCACCAGCCCGGCATTTAACGCCAGAATTGGCATAGAGAGAATTTTTGCTCGCCACTTGGTGCAGGGATGACTTTTCCTTGACACCTCAGAATCTGTGGACCCCACAGGATCCCCACCTACCCCACCACTCTCTCTCTTCTTCACCCATGCACCAATCACCTCAACACCTCTTCCCCAAATACCC
>NC_029774.3:36990053-36990384 GCF_000817695.3 Arachis duranensis
TTTTGTTTTTCCATAACCATTTATGGCATCCAAGGCCGGAGAAACCTCTAGAAGGAGGAAAGGGAAGGCAAAAGCTTCCACCTCTGAGTCATGGGAGATGGAGAGATTCATCTCAAGGGTGCATCAAGACCACTTCTATGAAGTTGTGGCCTTGAAGAAGGTGATCCTCGAGGTCCCTTTTAAACTCAAAAATAGTGAATATCCGGAGATCCGACATGAGATTCGAAGAAGAGGTTGGGAAGTTCTTACCAATCCCATTCAACAAGTCGGAATTTTAATGGTTCAAGAGTTCTATGCCAATGCATGGATCACCAAGAACCATGATCAAAGT
>NC_029774.3:36990799-36991672 GCF_000817695.3 Arachis duranensis
ATTTTCCTCCACAAAACTATTGGGAGCAAATCAACACTTCCCTAGGAGAATTGAGTTCCAACATGGGACAACTAAGGGTGGAGCACCAAGAACATTCCATCCTCCTCTATGAAATTAGAGAAGATCAAAGAATCATGAGAGAGGAGCAAAAAATGCAAGGAAGAGACATTGAGGAGCTCAAGTACTCCATAAGATCTTCAAAAGGAAGAACAAGCCACCATCACTAAGGTGGACCCGTTCTTTAATCTCCTTGTTCCTTATTTTCCTGTTTTTCGAATTTTCATGCTTATGTTTATCTATGTTTGTGTCTTGTGATCATTAGTGTCTTAGTGTCTATGCCTTAAAGTTATGAATGTCCTATGAATCCATCACCTTTCTTGAATGAAAAATGTTCTTAGTTGAAAAAGAGAAGTATTGCATGAATTTTGATTTTTATAACAGATTAATTATATTAATGTGGTGGCAATACTTTTGTTTTCTGAATGTATGCTTGAACAGTGCATATGTCTTTTGAATTTTTTGTTCATGAATGTTGGCTCTTGAAAGAATGATGAAAAAGGAGACATGTTACTGAGGATCTGAAAAATCATAAAAATGATTCTTGAAGCAAGAAAAAGCAGTGAATATTCAAAAAAAAGAGAAAAAAGGGAGAAAAACGAAAAAAAGAAGAGAGAAAAAGAATAAAGTTGTGATCCAAGGCAAAAAGAGTGTGCTTAACAACCCTGGACACCTCTAATTGGGGACTCTAGCAAAGCTGAGTCACAATCTGAAAAGGTTCACCCAATTATGTGTCTGTGGCATGTATGTATCTGGTGGTAATACTGGAAGACAGAGTGCTTTGGGCCAAGGCCAAGACTCATAAAGTAGCTATGT
>NC_029774.3:36991794-36992740 GCF_000817695.3 Arachis duranensis
GGATAGATTGAGATGCCAAAACTGTTCAGAGGCAAAAAGCTAAAAGCCCCGCTCATCTAATTAATACTGATCTTCATAGATGTTTTTGGAATTCATTGCATATTCTTTTCCTTTTTATCTTATTTGATTTTTAGTTGCTTGGGGACAAGCAACAATTTAAGTTTGGTGTTGTGATGAGCGGATAATTTATACGCTTTTTCGCATTATTTTTAGTATGTTTTTAGTATGTTTTAGTTAGTTTTTATTATATTTTTATTAGTTTTTAGTTAAAATTCACTTTTCTGGACTTTACTATGAGTTTGTGTGTTTTTCTGTGATTTCAGGTATTTTCTGGCTGAAATTGAGGGACCTGAGCAAAAATCTGATTTAGAGGCTGAAAAGGACTGTAGATGCTGTTGGATTCTGACCTCCCTGCACTCGAAGTAGATTTTCTGGAGCTACAGAAGCCCAATTTGCACGCTCTCAACGGCGTTGGAAAGCAGACATCCTGGGCTTTCCAGCAATGTATAATAGTTCATACTTTGCCCGAGATTTGATGGCCCAAACTGGCGTTCCAAATCAGCTCAAAACTGCCCGGCGTTAAACGCCGGAACTGCCACAAGAATGGGAGTTAAACGCCCAAACTGGCACAAATGCTGGTGTTTAACTCCAAAAAAAGTCTCTACACATGAAAGCTTCAATGCTCAGCCCAAGCACACACCAAGTGGGCCCGAAAGTGGATTTTTATGTCATTTACTCATCTCTGTAAACCCTAAGTTACTAGTTCTCTACAAATAGGACCTTTTGCTATTGTATTTTGATCTTTTGATCACTTTAGATCTTAGATCAGATCTTGGTTCTTCTGGTTCCCTCTCTGGGGCCGAAGCCAATGATCATTATTATCACTTATGTATTTTCAACGGTGGAGTTTCTACACACCATAGATTAAGGTGTGGAGCTCTGCTGT
>NC_029774.3:36993044-37005071 GCF_000817695.3 Arachis duranensis
ATTGGATGAAGACAGTAGGAAAGCAGAGAGACGGAAGGGACAAAGCATCTCCATACGTTTATCTGAAGTTCTCACCAATGAATTACATAAGTATCTCTATCTTTATGCCTTATTCGTATATCATCCATAACCATTTGAATCTGCCTGACTAAGATTTACAAGGTGACCATAGCTTGCTTCATACCAACAATCTCCGTGGGATCGACCCTTACTCGCGTAAGGTTTATTACTTGGACGACCCAGTGCACTTGCTGGTTAGTTGTGCGAAGTTGTGATAAATAGTTGAGATTGCAATTGAGCATACCATGTTGATGGTGCCATTGATGATCACAATTTCGTGCACCAGTTATCTAAACAGATAACAGAAGAGTGCCAAGCTGTTCATTTAAGGAGTGGGAAGACATTGAATGTTTCAACTCAAGGCAGCAGGAAGCCAAGAAAGGAACAACTGACAGAGGATGACCAACCTACTGCCCAAAATCCCTCTGAGGACAGTAAGAGCCCAGAGAGGAATAATTCTGGCGTTCAAACGCCAGAAAAGGGTGAAAAAGTGGCGTTAAACGCTCAGTGGATGGCCAATTCTGGCGTCCAAATGCCAGAAAAGGGTGGCAATTTGGCGTTAAACGTCCATATAGCCCCCAATTCTGGCATTCAAACGCCAATGAGGGATCAAACACCTGCAAGTGATGATAACAACCCCCTTAAGCAGGCTTCTCCAACCACTTCTGTAGGTAGTAAACCTGCAGCAACTAAGGTTGAAGACTATAAAGCCAATATGTCTTATCCTCAGAAACTCTGCCAAGCGGAACAGGATAAATAATTTGCCAACTTTGTAGACTATCTCAGGACTCTTGAAATAAAGATTCTATTTGCAGAGGCACTTGAGCAAATACCCTCTTATGCTAAGTTCATGAAAGAGATCTTAAGTCATAAGAAGGAGTAGAGAGAAATTGAAAAAGTTTTCCTCACTGAAGAATACAGTGCAATCATTCTGAAAAGCTTACCAGAGAAGCTTAAAGATCCCGTAAGCTTTATGATACCATGCACATTAAAGGATGCTTGTACCAAGACAGCTCTATGTGATCTTGGTGCAAGTATCAACCTGATACCTGCATCCACTATCAAAAAGCTTGGTTTGACTAATGAAGTTAAACCAACCCGGATATGCCCCCAACTTGCTGATGGCTCCACTAAAATTTTATCAGGCGTAATTGAGGACATGATTGTCAAGGTTAGGCCATTTGCCTTTCCCACTGACTTTGTGGTGCTGGAAATAGAGGAGCACAAGAGTGCAACTCTCATTCTAGGAAGACCTTTCTTAGCAACTGGACGAACCCTCATTGATGTCCAAAAAGGGGAGGTGACCCTGAGAGTCAATGAGAATGAGTTTAAGTTGAATGCTGTCAAAGCTATGCAGCATCCAGACACCCCAAACGACTGATGAGTGTTGATATTATTGACTCCCTAGTGGAAGAGGTCAATATGACTGAGAATCTCGAATCAGAGCTAGAGGACATTTTTAAAGATGTTCAGCCTGATCTAGAGGAACCAGAGAAAACAAAAGAACCTCTGAAAACTCCTTAGGAAAAGGAGAAGCCTCCTAAACCCGAACTCAAACCACTACCACCATCTCTGAAATATGCATTTTTGGGAGATGATGACACTTTTTCCGTGATCATAAGCTCTGCTTTAGAGCCACAGGAAGAGAAAGCACTAATTCAGGTGCTAAAGACACAAGACAGCTCTTAGGTGGTCCATAAGTGATCTTAAGGGCATTAGCCCAGCCAGATGTATACACAAGATCCTATTAAAGGATGATGCTAAGCTAGTGGTTCAACCGCAGAGGCGGCTAAATCCAGCCATGAAGGAGGTAGTGCAAAAAGAGGTCACTAAATTACTAGAGGCTGGGATTATTTATCCTATTTCTGATAGCCCCTGGGTGAGCCCTATCCAAATTGTTCCCAAGAAGGGAGGAATGACAGTGGTTCATAATAAAAAGAATGAACTGGTTCCTAGAAGAACAGTTACAGGGTGGCGTATGTGTATTGACTATAGAAGGCTCAATACAGCCACCAGAAATGATCATTTTCCTTTGCCATTCATAGACCAGATGCTAGAGTGACTAGCAGGTCATGAATACTACTACTTTTTGGATGGCTATTCAGGTTACAACCAAATTGCAGTAGATCCTCAGGATCAAGAGAAAACAGCATTCACATGTCCATCTGGGGTATTTGCTTACAGAAGGATGCCATTTTGTCTATGCAATGCACCTGCAACCTTTCAGAGGTGCATGCTCTCTATCTTTTCTGATATGATGGAAAAATTTCTGGAAGTCTTCATGGATGACTTTTCAGTATTTGGAGACTCATTCAGCTCATGTCTTGATCATCTAGCACTTATTTTGAAAAGATGCCAAGAGACTAATCTAGTTTTAAACTGGGAGAAATGTCACTTTATGGTGACTGAAGGAATTGTCCTTGGGAATAGAATTTCGAACAAGGGAATAGAGGTGGATCAAGCTAAGGTAGAGGTAATTGAAAACTTACCACCACCTGCCAATTTTAAGGCAATCAAAAGCTTTCTGAGGCATCTAGGATTCTATAGGAAGTTTATAAAGGATTTTTCGAAAATTGCAAAACCTCTGAGCAATCTGCTAGCTGCTGACACACCATTTGTCTTTGACATAGAGTGTCTGTAGGCGTTTGAGACTCTGAAAGCTAAACTGGTCACAGCACCAGTCATTTCTGCACCAGACTGAACATTACCATTCGAATTAATGTGTGATGCCAGTGACCATGCTATTGGTGCAGTATTGGGACAGAGGTATGACAAGCTTCTGCATGTCATTTATTATGCTAGCCATATTTTAAATGACACACAAAAGAATTACACAACCACAGAGAAGGAGTTTCTTACAGTGGTTTTTGCCATTGACAAGTTCAGATCTTATTTAGTAGGATCAAAAGTGATTGTGTACACTGACCATGCTGCTCTAAAATATCTCCTCACAAAGCAGGATTCAAAATCAAGACTCATAAGATGGGTGTTGCTTCTGCAAGAGTTTGATATAGAAATAAGAGACAGAAAAGGGATAGAGAACTAAGTAGCTGACCACCTATCCCGGATAGAACCAGTAGCAAGAGCATCCTTCCCTCCTACTGAGATCTCTGAAACCTTTTCGAATGAGCAATTGTTTGCCATTCAGGAAGCACCATGGTTTCAGACATTGCAAACTATAAAGCTGTGAGATTCATACCCAAAGAGTACAGTAGGCAGCAAACAAAAAATTGGTTTCTGATGCAAAGTACTACTTGTGGGATGAACCATATCTCTTTAAGAGGTGTGCAGACGAAATAATCAGTAGATGTGTACCTAGAGAAAGGGCGCAGAAGATCCTATGGCACTGTCATGGATCACAATATGGAGGACATTTTGGAAGTGAGCGAACAACCACAAAGGTTCTCCAATGTGGCTTCTACTGGCCTACTCTCTATAGAGACTCCCGAGAGTTTGTACGTAACTGTGACAATTGCCAGAGAGCTGGTAATCTGTCTCACGGTTATGCCATGCCTCACAAGGGATCTTAGAGATTGAGTTGTTTGATGTATGGGGTATTGACTTCATGGGACCTTTCCCACCATCATATTCAAACACTTATATTCTGGTGGCAGTAGACTATGTATCTAAATAAATAAAGGGAATTGCAACACCCACCAATGATACTAAGACACTGTTGAAATTCCTCCAGAAGCATATCTTCAGTAGGTTTGGTGTCCCTAGAGTACTAATTAGTGATGGAGGCACACATTTCTGCAATAAACAGCTTGACTCTGCTCTGATCTGATATGGAATTAACCATAAAGTGGCAACTCCATATCATCCACAGACAAATGGGCAGGCTGAAGTCTCAAATAGAGAACTAAAATAAATCTTGGAATTTACTGTAAGTACCCGTAGAAGATATTGGGCAAGAAGTCTGGATGATGCTCTGTGGGCATACAGAACCGCATTCAAGACTCCTATATGGACCTCTCCATACCAGCTTGTGTGTGGAAAAGCCTGTCTGACAAATCCCAATTTGACGGTTTGTTTTGCATTGAATTTAGAGTATTTTGATAACCTTTTGTCACATTTGGCCTATGAATTAGCATGGTTTTGTTATCTCTCCCATATTCGTGCTTAAGTGTAAAAACATGCTTTTTAAGCCTTATTTTGATGAATTCTAGTTTCTTTTTGATTCCATAATATGCCTTGATGTGTTTGCTAGTAATCCCAGGATTGAAATAGGCTAGGCATGGATCAAAGGAAGAAAGGAAGGAAGCATACAAGTGGAGAGAAGCATAAAAAGTCAAAGAAGCAAAGTCAGCTATGCACGCGAACGCGCACAAGGCGCTCGCGCGCACGTTGCGAAACAGGCCAAGGACGCGCACGCGTACCGTGCGCGCACGCGCCGATGATGGCACATGACTTCATTTATGTAACACGTGCCTGGCGATTTTGGAAGGTTTCAGCAACCAACTTTGGCGCCAAAATGCATATAAGAGCCAAGGATTGAAGGGGATTGACACACATTCACATCCATAGACTAATTAGGAGACTTCTCTCTAGAATTAGGATTAGATTTAGGTTAATCTCTCTTCTTAGATCTAGGTTTAATTCATGCTTTGATTCAATTTTTCTTTATCAATTCTTAATCTTCTCACCTCTCTCTTTCTAGTTATGTGCTTTAACAATTGTAATTCTTCATTTTGTTTTGGATAGATTGTTGTTCATTTGTTTCCCTTCAATAATGCAATTTGAGGTAATTCATGATAAACTCCTTTGTTGATTGATAATTAGAAGTTGCTAATTGATTTGAATTCCACTAAAGCTAGTCTTTCCTTAGGAGTTGACTATAGGACTTGAGGAATCAAATTGATTCATCCACTTGACTTTCCTTCATAGTTAGAGGTTAACTAAGTGGGAGCAATGAATAATTGATGTCACAATTGAGGAAGATAACGAGGATGGGACTTCTAGTTCTCATACCTTGCCAAGAGCTTTTATAGTTGCTATTTTCTCTCCTTTGCAATTTGCTTTTCTTGTCTCTTAATCCAAAACCCCAAAATATACAACTCATAACCAATAACAAGAACACTTCCCTGCAATTCCTTTAAGAGACGACCTGAGGTTTGAATACTTCGGTTATTATTTTTAGGGGTTTGTTACTTGTGACAAACAATCTTTTGTATGAAAGGATTATTGTTGGTTTAGAAACTATACTTTACAACGAGATTTCATTTGTGAAATTCTAAACCGTCACAAATCCGTTCATCAAAATGGCGCCGTTGCCGGGGAAATTGCAATGGTGTTATGTTAATCGTTATTGTACATATGTGAATAGTGTTAATATTTTGTTTTTTTGCTTCATTTGCTAGTGTAGAATTTTATTTTCTCTTTCCACCATGAATTCTCACTTTGGCTATGAGTTTGGTTCTAATTATGTTGTAGGTGATGAGAGCTTCAATGAGGATGTGTATCAAGGATGGAACAATCAATGGTGGGAGGAGCCATATGCATATGATCAATCTTCATGGCAACAACCTCCACCAATGCACTATGAAGAAGAGCCATTCTATGATGCATATCAACCCAATGGCTATGGTGAATCACCTTGTGACTTTCAAGAACCGCCATCATATGCCTATGAACCATACCCTCAACATAACCATCAACCATACTCACAAGCCCCTCCACACCAAACACCTTCCTATGACCCATACCCATCGTACAACCAATCATCCATCCCATGTTTTTATGACAACTATGAGCAAGAACCCTTCGAACCACCACAACCCTACCAAGATTACTCCCAAGAACCACCTCAATACATACAATCTCCACAACTTTACCAAAAAGAACCATCTTCCTATTATGAACCCTCGCTCCGAAATAATGAACCTTCCTACCCACCACAAGCCTCAATGGACGATTCTCTCACTTTGTTACTTCAAGGACAAGAGGCCATGAAGCGGGATACACTTGAGTTTGTGACCAATTTGACGAAGGTGGTGCACACTTTAGCCCACCAATGTTTGAATATTCAAGGTACTTCCGTGACCAAATGTGAAAAGTCAAAAGAAGAGCAAAGCATGAAGGAGAAATTGGAAAATCCGGTGGAAAAGGGGGAGCCAAATTTTGTGTTAGCACATTTGGAGGAGCCTATGATCATTGAAGAAAAGGAAGAAGTGGTTGAAGATTTAGGAGATGTTGAAAGTCCAAGGGAATGTAGCATCATGGAGAATTCTTCCGAGAAGCTTGATATTGATGTTGAGGAGGGTGCGCAACCTCCAAGGCATACCATCGTTGAAGACTCGGAAGAAGCTTATCAAAAGATGGATTCAATCATGGATGAATTCCTCTCTATAATGGAATCCTCTCCCATTGGACATGAAGTTGAAACTATAAAAGAGTGTACACAACCTTCCAAGGAAAGCGAAGATGGCATGGTGTATATTGAAATTGAAGAATATGAAGAGGTTAATCAAGAGATGAACTCATTCATCATTGAATTTCTATCCAAAATTGAATCACCTCTCATTAGACAAGATGAAGTTCTTGAAGCCAACACCGAGCCACGTAACAAAGAGGATGAGGTTGAAATTGAAGAAGCTTGTGAAGAGGTGGAAACAATCAAAGAGGAGCACAAGGAAGTGGACCTTGCATTGTCTAAGTGTGGGGAAGCCTCCCTTCCCAAGTTACCATCCAACACAACATTTAAGTGGGTAAAACCTCTATCTCTAAGCTTTGATTTCTCACTTGAATATGGTTTGATTGAAAATGATGGTCGACTTAGAACTCTTTGTGGAATTAAAAGTAAGAATGAGTTGTGTAGTGGCTGGGAAGTTGGTGTTAAGCTTATCAAGGTCAAAGCTTTAAGGTATAGGGATGATGTTGGGACAAGAATCACTTTGTATAGATCTAGAAGGAAGCATTGGTGGAATAAAGAGAATTCCATGTGTCAATCACCCTTATGTCAACCACTCATCCGACAAAATCATGAAACTCAACTAACGGTTGGATGCGAAGATAAGATATGGGATCCCGGTTCGCTATGTGAGGGCCAACTAGAGGAACTCATATCTTGGGTGGAACTTTGCCCAAGCCTAATAAAAATGGTTGAAAATTCTGTCAACCAATTGAGAAGCATGGATCCTTGGAGATTCAAGGATGAGTACAAACATAAGCCACCATGACAACAGGCATCTCAAGATGTCCAATTTAAGGACTTAAACTACAAGTGCTAGGTGGGAGACACCCCACCATGGTAAACTCTTTCCAATCTCTTTTAAATTTGCCTAATAAGTGATTTGAGTTACCATTGTAGGTAGATGTTTCATACAAATTTGTTCGTACAACTTAAATGTTAGTTTAGTCACATGCATGTTATGTTTAGTAGTAGATGAATAATTTCGAAATTGCATTTTTGTGAATTGTGTGATGGTTGAATGAATAAGAGTCGTGAATACTATGGGGAACACCCAGCATAATTTTTCTAAAAAAAGAATAAAAGTTCTAGGTGGGAGACACCCCACCATGGTAAACTCTTTCCATACTCTTTTAGTTTGTTAATAAGTGAATTGAGTTGCCATTGTAGGTAGATTCTCATTTTCATTTTTATCTTTTGTAAATATTGGTAGAATTAGTTTAATTTCTTGTTTTTATTGTTTTATTGAGTTTAGTTAGTAGTATAGTATGTTGAATAAGGTTTGAGGGTGTTTTGGTAGCTGTTTGGAGGATTGAAAGGCTTGGATTGGTGCAGAAAAGATAGCAAAAATTTTTGAAAAACAGAACACCATCCACGCCTACGCGCACATGACGCGTACGCGCACCTGAGCATTTTTTTGACCACCCACGCGAACGCACACTGTACGCGTACGCGTGGATGCAAAAATTCTACCCCAGCCAAAAACCCGAGAGTTAGGCCTGCGCTGTGCGAACATTGGGCCTAAGGCACAAGTCTATGCACGCGTGCGCGCACTTGGTGCGTACGCACACATGATCTTAAATTCGCAATGCATGCGCACGCCCGCTGTGCGCGCGCGCATCGATTGCACAATCTGCACCCCGGGTACTTTTACCCGAGAGTTGTGCCAGACTTGGGCCGACACTATGCCTCCGGCCTAACTCGACGCACGCGTGCGCGCACCTGGCGCGTACGCGTCCTTTGACCAATATACCCATCGACGCGTAAACGTGCATGACGCGCACGCGTCGGTAAAAAAAAAAGGGGGGGGATGGACGCGTGCGCACAAAGTACGCGCACGCGCCCCTGTGCGGATGCAACATCGCCCACATTACCCGAGAGTTGGGCCTCTCTTGGGCAAACATTATGCCCTGAGCCCAACCTGACCCACGCGGACGCGCACTACGTGCGTGCGCGCCGTTTATGAGAACATGGTCATTTGCGCGAACGCGCACCTGCCGCGTCCGCACCGATTTGATGCTGCAATTGATCAAGCCAAACCCCAGAGAGTTGAGCCATTTCTAGGCCATTTTTAAGCCCCTGGCCCAACTCGATCTGCGCGAACGCGCACCTGCCGCGTGCGCGCTTGTATGTCACTAATGGACAAGACACGAGCGCACGCATTGCGCCAGCGCGCCTTATCGCAAATCAACTATGTACGCGGACGCGCACTTACCGCGCGCGCGTCTTTACGTGCTGCCACCAATCCAGGCCTCTAACCCGAGAGTTGGGCGTGTCTCAAGCCCATTCCAAGCCTCAGGCCCACTCTAATGTACGCGGACGCGTACGTGCCGCGTGCGCGCCTGTCTGGTAGCGCGACCTCTAGGCCATTTTCCAGAGAGTTAGGCCTGAGTTGGGCTAACTCTAAGCCTCTGGCCCAACTCCATGCACGCGTGCGCACCCTGTACGCGTACGCGTCCTATCCTGGTTTGACTCATCCACGCTCAAGCGCACTGTACGCGCACGCGTAGGTCTCAAGTTGTCTCAATGGGCGCGGACGCGCAAGGTGCGCGCGCGCCGATTCAAAAATAGGGATAACCCTAATGCGCGACGCACTCTGCGCAGTCGCGCACTTTCCCCCCAACCTCCATTTCTGCTTCTTCTTCCTCTTCTCTCCCCCAACTTCCGTCGCAGCAGCAGCGCCGGCCGCCACCGCACTACCTACCTCCGTCACCGTCCTTGACCATCATTTCTCTTCCCCTCTCACCACCACCCGTTCTCTCTCTCCCTCTCACTCCTCTCACCCATCTCACCATTCAAATTTTGTATGCTAGGTTAGATAGAAATAACTGCGGTTAGGTAGCTAGGGCTGGATAGAGGATTCTAGGCCTGATAATTGCTCCGTATGTGCATATTTGCTGCCTGCTTCCTTGCGTACTGTCTGTTGGTTTTGGGTTGTTATTTCTGCCGGTATGTGTTGCTACATAATATCTGTTTGCTGCTGTGCGTAATTGATGTTGTTTTCTATGCTAATTGTGCTATTCTGCTATCCGGGAACGTCCAATTTTAAGCCGGAATGCTGCCCGACTTTCAAGGAAATTAGTCCCGTTTCTAATCTTTATTTCAAATTTGGGCAAATTTCTATTTCCTTTTGACTTCCCGGATTTGCACAATCTTTGTGAACATGAACCGCAATTTTTTTTCTTTTTAATTGCGCAAAAATGTCATCATCTTCCTAACCTACTTCTCTAACTCACTAACTTCTTTAACCAATTACCTTCCACTCCTCTTTAACCTTCTTTAACCATTCTTTTACACTCTGATGATATTATTGCCTTTTGAATAAGAATTGTTGCCCTGACGAGGCTTACATTTTTTTGGTTCATTTGTTCACTTATGGTTTACTTGTTCACTTTTGCATATTCATTGCAACATCATGATTGTTCTTTGATAATTGTCTCCTGAACATGCCTTCTTTGTTACATGCTAAATGTTCCATATATTCTATCATATTTTTCAGGATGTCGGATAAAGGCAAAGCCATAGCCATTGCCTCCAAGAAGAGAAAACTCTCTACACCCTCCATTCCTGCCATCTACAAGCATTATGCCAAAAATCCTTTGAATGATGAGGAAAAAGAAAACCAGTTATTGCCTTCCACCAACCCAGACAAATTCCCCAACCTATACTGTGAGCTTCGGTTTTCTAGATATCGAACAACAAAGCTGAATACTGAGAAGAAGTTGCTCCTACCTAATGATGTGAGACGGTCCATTACCGGTCGGATCCTTGAGTTGGGTATCGACTTTGTTGACCGGGATTTAGGGGATATCAATATATCTTGGGTGAAGGAATTCTACTGCAACTTCTTCCGCCCGACTTTGGATTCGGTTCAGGTGAGGGGTAGAGAGGTCATGGTTACTGAGACTGCTATTGAGGAGGCACTACAGTGCCGGCATGTCCCTGATGAGCTGTGTGCCCATCAGCAGACTGAGTTGGCCATACACAGCATGACTTTTGACTATGAGGCACTTAGGAGCGTCATTGGGTTACCAGATGCCACATGGGTTATGGATGCAAACAATACCAAGCCGAAAGGGATGCTCTTTACTCATCTGACTCGTGAGGCCAAGACCTGGCAGATGATATTCGCATGCTATGTCCTAGCAGATGATATTCGCTTGCTATGTCCTGCCTACCACCCACTTCTCAGAGATCCCTATGGAGATGCTCCTACTTATTGGGTGTGTTATGGAGGGGAAGGAGGTCTCCTTCCCTAGGCTTATCAGACAGTGTATGTGGCGGGCGCATATTCGTGGCCTACTCCCATTTCCTACATTGGTCACGAGTATGGCGGCCCTAGCTGAGGTCCCATGGCTGGACGATGATGTGCGACCACCACCCCCTGATGCTGATGACAGGGAGGTTACTATCTCCTGGGGTGGTTGGGTGCATGAGCGACCACCTGCTAGACGCCGCTCTCGGGCTAGAGCTGTCGTGGGGACACCTTCACCATCAGCCCCTACAGCTGCCCCATCATCCTCTACAGTCGCAGCTCCTTCATCATCCACGGATCCACCAGCAGCCCCTGAGCCGACCTATCTCCTGGTCCAGCGTCTTTTCCGGTTCCTAGAGCGTGAGCGACGCCATGTCAGACGCCGTTTAGACCGGATGGACCAGGCACTTATTTCTTTGGGTGCTGAGCTACCTCCGCTTCCCGCCTCTCCGGCCTCCGATGAGCAGGATCATCAGGAGGAGGATGCAGAGGCACCAGTTCCGCAGGATACCCCTGACACTACAGAGCCACCACAGACTCATGCAGATCCGACCCCACAGCCACAGCCACAGCCTATCGTTGTACCTCCCACTGATCCTCCGGTTTAGCATCGAGGACGATGCTTGGTTTTAAGTGTGGGGAGGGCACCGGTAGCACTATTTGGGAACCGGTGAACTTTTCAGCCTAGTTATCTTATCTTGCACATCTTCGTATATATTTTGATGCATTTCTAGTTTGCTTTGGACACTTTTATTGCTTATTTTGGATTTTAGATATTTTGATGCTTTTGGATATTTGTAGATGTTTTGGATGATAGATTCCATACTTTTAGTTGGACTTTTCTTTATACATTTTTGTTTATTTTGTGGTTGTGATTAGGAATCATACTTGAATTGCAAATACTTAGTGACCCTTTTTGCATAAGAAATTGATTTTAACTGAAAAAAGGGAAAGGGTGAACTAAGAAAATTTTTGAATTTTTCAATCACAACAATGCTTAGTCAAATATTGAAATTTTCCAAGAAGTTTAAATATAGGGCATCAACCCAATTGATTGAAAGAAAATTTTTGATGGAACTTGCTTGAATTTCATACCTTGTGAAGCATGTATTGAATTAAGAACACAAGCTTGTGAGACTTGAGCCTATTGATGTGGTTACATTTTATAACCACCTATCTTCCTTCTTGTGTGAAATTACTCTCTTTCTATGATTGTGACCCTTGATTTGCTTGATTCTATATGTCCATTTATTTCTTGTATTTATGCATTTATATGATTGAGGCCATTATTTCATTAGCCCAT
>NC_029774.3:37005220-37013880 GCF_000817695.3 Arachis duranensis
TCCTTGTTTGGATCTTTGATTAGCCTAGGCTAGTGAGAGTGTTTATTATTCAAAGTTGGTGAGGCTTGGAAACATTGGATGGGATAAAAGGGGTAGTACACTTTCATGTTTAGGAATTGGGTACATACTTATGTATTGATTAAATGAATAGACCTTATGCATTGATGTTCTTGTATATAGTTCGACAAAAGAAAAAATAAATGAAAAGAAAAAAAAGAAAGAGAAATAAAAGTGAAAATGAGAAAAAAAACAAAAGAAAAAGAAAAGAAAAGAAAAAGGAAAAAAATTGTATATGGAAAAAGAAGGAAAAATAATAAAGAGGGGACAAAATATCCCAAAGTGAAGTCAATAAAAAGGAATCAATGCATAGGTGTTATGAATCAAATAAGGATGCATGAATATGTGAGAAAAAGTGAAGAATGGGTAGTTAGAATAGTTTGAACTTGTATAGGTCATTATATAGTTAGGTGGGGAGGTCTATGCTAATCAAAGATTCAAATCCTAGTCCACTTAACCATAAATGATCCTACCTTGACCATAACCCCATTACAACCTAAATGAAAGACCTCATGATGAATGTATGCATGCATTGAATAAGTGTTGATTGTTAGAAGAAAATCAAATTTTGGAAAGCTTGATTAGAAGAGAATTGAGTGGATTGACCCCTAAACACTTGAGTGAATAGAGCGGATACACATCCGGTGAGGGTTCAAAAGTTCAATTACATGTGTTCACCCATATTATCTATATTCTTGCAAGTTTGAACTCCTTTTGACAATTCAATACAATTGTGGTTTGGACTTAGTTCCTGTATGCCTAGCTCTTGTGCTTATGCATGCTCTTTTGGGAATTGATTTGTTTGAACCAAGCATTTCCACTTGCTTAGATAATTGCATTTAGATAGGGTTCATATAGTTTAGTTGCATTCAATAAATGTCATTACCCTTAGTTCCTTCTTAATTTAGCATGAGGACATGCTAAGATTTAAGTGTGGGGAGGTTGACAAACCCCAATTTGACGGTTTGTTTTGCATTGAATTTCGAGTATTTTGATAACCTTTTGTCACATTTGGCCTATGAATTAGCATGGTTTTGTTATCTCTCCCATATTCGTGCTTAAGTGTAAAAACATGCTTTTTAAGCTTTATTTTGATGAATTCTAGTTTCTTTTTTATTCCAAAAGATGCCTTGATGTGTTTGCTAGTAATCCCAGGATTGAAATAGGCTAGGCATGGATCAAAGGAAGAAAGGAAGGAAGCATACAAGTGGAGAGAAGCATAAAAAGTCAAAAAAGCAAAGTCAGCTATGCACGCGCACGCGCACAAGGCGCTCGTGCGCACGTTGCGAAACAGGCCAAGAACGCGCACGCGTACCGTGCGCGCACGCGTACCGTGCGCGCACGCGCCGATGATGGCACATGACCTCACTAATGCAACACGTGCCTGGCGATTTGAGAGGGTTTCTGAACCCAATTTTGGCGCCAAAGGCTAAGGAAGAGGAATATAAGGATGAAGGATTAAGGGGAAGTGACGGGAGAATCAATTAGGAAATAATACACACTAGGATTAGTTTTAGAGTTAGTTTTCTAGAGAGAGAAGCTCTCACTTCTCTCTAGAATTAGGATTAGATTTAGGTTAATCTCTCTTCTTAGATCTAGGTTTAATTCATGCTTTGATTCAATTTTCCTTTATCAATTCTTAATCTTCTCACCTCTCTCTTTCTAGTTATGTGCTTTAACAGGAATTGATTAGGACTTGAGGAATTAAATTGATTCATCCGCTTGACTTTCCTTTATTTAGTAAGGGTTAACTAAGTGGTAGCAATAAACAATTCTCATCACAATTGAGAAGGATAACTAGGATAGGACTTCTAATTCTCATATCTTGCCAAGAGCCTTTTATAGTTGTTAGTTTATTTTCATTGCCATTTACTTTCATGCCTCTTATCCAAAACCCCAAAATAACTCAAACCAATAACAAGACACTTTATTGTAATTCCTAGGGAGAACGACCCGAGGTTTGAATACTTCGGTTTATAAATTTAGGGGTTTGTTACTTGTGACAAACAATCTTTTGTATGAAAGGATTATTGTTGGTTTAGAAACTATACTTTACAACGAGATTTCATTTGTGAAATTCTAAACCGTCACAAATTCGTTCATCACTGTCATCTGCCAGTGGAACTCGAAAACAAGGCCTACTGGGCGACCAGGTTCCTAAACCTTGATGCTAAGGTAGCTGGAGAGAAGAGATTACTCCAATTGAATGAGCTAGAGGAGTTCAAACTCAATGCTTTCGAAAATGCTAAAATTTACAAGGAGAAAGCAAAAAAGTGGCATGACAGAAAGCTATCATCTAGAGTCTTTGAGCAAGGACAGAAGGTTCTGCTATTTAACTCTAGGCTCAGATTGTTCCCTAGAAAACTGAAATCCCGGTGGAAGCGACCATATGTGATTACAAGTGTGTCACCATATGGATATGTAGAGTTTCGGGATATTGACTCTGACAAAAAGTTTATTATTAATGGGCAGAGAGTTAAACATTATCTTGAAGGAAATGTTGAGCAAGAATGCTCAAAAATGAGACTAGATTAAAGCTTAGTAAAGTCCAGCTAAAAACAGTAAAGAAGCGCTTGTTGGGAGGCAACCCAGCCATTAGCAGAAATTAGATGTTTTGAGTTTATTTAATTTTGTAATTCATGTTTGATAATACATTTCAGTAAATAATTTAGAAAAATGAAGGTCCAGAACATAAAGCCAGAATGGCTATCATTCTGGGCGTTTAACGCTAGTAAATATACCATTCTGGGCGTTAAATGCCAGAATAGGTAGCATTCTGGGCGTTTAACGCCAGAAACAACAACATCCTGGGTGTTCAGAAAAATGCCCAGTGACAAAGGATTTCTGGCGTTTAACGCCAGCCAGAGTAAACGCCCAAATTGGCCACCAGATGGGCGTTAAATGCCAGAATGGCTATCATTCTGGGCGTTTAACGCCAGAACAGCAGGGGGAGGTAATTTTATTTCCAATTCGTTTTTTTTTCAAATTTTCATGTTTTAATTCATAATTTTCTGCATAAACATATTTCAATTATGAATTTTGTTTATTGTTAATTGTTGCTATGATGATGTTGGTTTGTTCTGCCATTAGTTACTTTGTAGATTGAATTTTTTTTCTTTAATGATATTATGTTCTGAGCAATGTTAGGAGAAAATAGTTATGCTTCATCATCAGTTCCTACTCTGTCATCCACTGTTGTCCATACTCTCTTCTCCGCTTGCATCTACTGCACCGTCCCCTACCTCGTCTGCTGAGGTTCGGTTACGGTGTGTGTTTGTATTAAGCTTATTTTTTGTTATAAATCAAAGATTAGCTGAACATGTTCTCTCTGTGTAAAAAGTTAAGCATAGAAATTTTGTTTTAATTTAATTTAGTTTGAAATTAAGCTAAATTGTTTTATTGAGCATAATGTTAATGTTAATGGTTGTTTCTTAATTGCTGGTTGGTTTATTTTGTTAGCATGTAAAGTGGCTGGGAATTCCGAGTTGATTCTCTCAATGGATGTCTTAATGTTTCACAAAATAAGTTTTTAAATTATGGTAATATTCAGGGACAAAATTTGTTTGATGATTCGGCTGAGGACATTCTCGGTGGCAGCAGACCTGGAAACAAATTCTGCAGCTTATCTGAGAGTCAAGTCCTTATGAGTTCCTCAACAGATAAAGAGAGAGCAAACATTGTTGCTAAGATCAAAGTTGTGGTATACTTTGTGTTGCATGTTTTTAAGTCGGTAATGGCTTGGCTAGTGTCAACCTGTATAGATTTTAAACTTTGAAGGTTTTTGAGTGTGCAAACAATGAATTAATTGATTCTGATTTGGATTTGAATTTAGTTTGGCGCATTTTAAGTTGTCAAAATGATGCAAAGCAATGAGTACTACTTTTCTTTATTATGTATATTTTTCTTTAGTCAAACTTCAGGGACGCAAAAATTTGTCTGTAATAACTTTTAAGTTCCAGCATTGTCATATTCAAAATGAATTAGTATTTTCACTTAAGATTATGCCTTGCTATTATATTTTGAAAAATAATGATGATATAATTTGAAGTAGTTATGACTTAGATTAGTATTATGGTATTTTGCAATGATGATATAATGTGATTATGAATCTTACATAATACTTTATAAATCAAATTTGATGGTAAATGTTCAATTATTAGTTTTCTTTAGTAATTTGATTCAAATAGTTAAGCTTATTTGTTGATATTAAATTAAAAAAAATAGTTGGAACTAATTTCAATGCAACATGAGAAAACTATTGTAAATAAAAAAAGATATAATTATAGAAAACCGTTGTCAAAAGTCACAAAAGGCAATGGTATTAAAAATCGTTATCAAAAGTAGTTAAAAAATGACAATGGTACTAAAACCGTTGCAAAAAAACACCACCAAAGGCAACGCTTTTAAACCATTGTCTTTATGAACAACAAAACTACAACAATTTAAAACAGTTGCCTATCTAGTTATCGTTTTAAACCATTACGTCACGAAAGAGAACGGTTTTAAACCGTTGTCTATCCAATAACGGTTCTAAACCGTTCTTTAAAAATTGTTGTCCAAACCGTTGTCTATGCCAGTAACTATGGCAACCGTTTTTTGGTTGTCGTTGCCTTAGGTAAAAAACCGTTGCCTATAAGCATTGGTAACGGCCGCATATACCACAGGTCAAAAACCGTTGCCAAAGCGTTGCCTAAAGTTTTAAGAACGGTTTTCTGATCTATGGCAACAGTTTTCGACCGTTGCGAAAACCCTTATTTGTTGTAGTGTGTTAGCACATTATATTTACGTATGCCAAAAAATTATTATAGTTTAGATGGAAGGATTGCGGGACTTGTTCTCCTGATCTAGTTACTCCTTTCAAATTGTGTTATTTCATGTTTGCTATATGGGAAAACATATTTCATGGTCCTAAATCAAATCAAATGATTATTCACTTACTGTGATAATTTCACTTGGCACCACCACTACGGAACAAAGAAATCCAGTAAATTTGGATGCACATCTCAGGGAATGACCATGTAAATTGCAAAAACAAGCAAATTAAATTTAAATTGAGTACACTGAACTTATGAGAACAAACACGAATTTGGCACCAGATGATAATTTGGCCAATGCAAAAAAAAAACCTAAAATAAATTCAAGAGACGCGCAATATTTTCAGCTTGAAGTACCGTGGCACATAACTCAAAGAGGTCAATTACTGCAATATTTTCACTGAGAAAGCAAAAGCTTTTCTACCAGGGGCTCGACGCCTTTTTAGCTACCACTACAACATAGTCATTCCACATGGAGGATACAAGTAATCATGATTTGTCCACTATTTACTAAATATAACCACCGACGACATAATCCAACTAGTGTAGCTTAGTTGTTTACGACAAGCAAATTGAAAAAATGTACCATAACCTTACATGTTGCCAAAAATCCCACCATTCATTCATTGATTGGTTAGTCTCAAACTTGTCTCGGATTACTTGCTAGCCTCTCGGTAACCCTGATTATGTCATGCATCATCTGCATCGACAACATATAGATGTCAATTAGTTGCACACACCTGATGAAACAAATTTAACTATTCCAACTAACAGTCGTACCTCCTCAATCTTCACACAATTGTCATTGTTAAAGCACATTGGGAGGACAGAATCCCAACTTTCAAAACGGGTATGCCTAGTCTGACCCCCCTCGTTTGGTCAGAACATGGATTCTTCCACGTCTGAGTCATCCACCAGTTCACCCGCTTTAGGTGGAAGCACTTTCGACGCGTCACATCGACCCTAACATAAACAAGCATGTGATTGGTGAATCCAAAAAAAACCTGAAACCGTGTCACTAGTAATTTCGGCAAACAGATGCAATTATAAATAAAATTTTGACACAAAGACTTAAAAGCTGCCCCTTGCTAACCGTTACACTATGTGATATGCAAATGGAACCTAACAAGGTTGTTATAACATCTACGGAAATACGTAACAGCAACACCCTAAACCCTATTACTACTAACATAGACAACTTAGGATTCCTAGTAACTCTGATAAACAAACCTTTGCATTTTCTGTTGGTGAGGAACCTTTCGACCCTAACTTTACTGCCTTCTCATCCACCTGTGGGTCTGCCTGCATATTCACTCCACGCTTTTTGGTGCAGTGTCGCTTCGTGTGTCTGGCTTTCCGACACATGCTACACCACCTCTTCCTTCCACTCATTTTCTTAATCCAGGGAGCCTCTTTGGTCTTAACCACCACGGGATCCTTCACACTGGGAGTATCTCTTTCCTTCGTCGACGGACCCTTCTGATCACATGCAGCCTCGATTTGTTCACATAAAGCTCGTATGCCACTCATCGCTCTGTTAAACAAACTCGGGCTCCGTGCAGCTACGAACGAAAACTACTGCGATGCAGAGTGCAATGCACCCTAACATAATAGAAATCCCCTCTCACTGCACTCTTTAACTCTTCTTTCCCCATAGTTATCCAATAATTTAGCGTCCTTATACCACCTCTTCAGCACCAACCTTGATGGAATTTCCCTTGCATGCTCATGCTTCAAAACGAAAAACATGTGTCGACACGGATAACCCTTTTGCAACCAAAATTGGCAAGGACACTGAACCCTATTCACCGCCCTATCATACAGTAACGCTAGTGGCCTACCCAGAATGTTGTAATCTTCAACTGTGTACACCATAGTCGTGGATCGGTGAACCTTTGACCGCACCGACACTTTCAATTTCCCTCCTCACGTCCAAGAATAACTCTCGTGTGTAAACAGTGGCAGCAAACCACTTGAGTGGGTCCAAGCAAGTCGTGATCACTGAGTTACCGTGAATAGACTTGAAGTGGGCCTCTAACTCATTATTCCGATACTCCCTTACCATCAACTCAATATTCTGCACCAGCTCAAGAACACTATCCCTTGAATTAAGAAGCTTTTTGACATTCGCATTAATCCCTTCACATCGAGAAGAAGTACAGAACCCAACACATAATTTGTCTTTTAAGTACACATTTGCCCACATTTTCCACTTATCATAAGTTTCCTTTGCCCAAAAACTATCATGAAGTCAGTATTCAACAACAGCTGCGTCCCACTCTGCCTCAAACTCTTCTATTTCCATATTTGAGTACAGCCACCTAGTGAAAAGTTGTCTTAAGCCTTCATCCTTCACATTCGAAGTCACGTTCTTCTCCACATGCCAAGCACATAGCCTATGTGTGGCCTCTGAAAACACGGCCTTGATTGCTGCCCTCATTGAGTCACACCCGTCTGTCACAATCACCGATGGCTTTTTGTTGCACATTACCTCCAATAAATTTTCAAGCAACCACGTGTATGACCCAATGCTTTCATCCAACACCAAACCAAACCCAAATATGGTTGTTTGCATATGATTGTTCGAACCAGAAAAGATTACCAAAGGTATCCTATATTTGTTTTTCTTGTAAGTCGAATCGAAGGAAAGCACATCACCAAAGTGTTGGTAATCAACCCGGCTCCCACCATCAGCCCAAAACAAGTTCGCTAACATATTGTTGTTTGTCAAATTGTACCTAGCCATGCACATCGAATTCGACACTGCTTTTCCCTCTAAATAAATTATTGCGGCGTTAGCGTCTCCATCAACAATCTTCTCCCGCTTGATTTTCTCGATGTAGTTATAGGAGGATATCCTTTTTGGTGAAACCCATCAGAGAATATCCCTGGCTTGCCCTGCCATATAACCTAGGATCTTCGACGTCGGGACACCATTCCCTGCATGCCATTAATCTGTGCCTTAGCTGAACAATTCATGTCTTTAAAGTTGTTGATCATATGAACCATCCTCATAGGAGTTAAATCACGGTTGTGATCTAGTATAACTTTTCTAACCCTCCAAATTTTGCTAACCTCATCCCATAAGATTGACAACTTTGTGTCACAGTTTGTGCGCATTGATGAGCGGATAATTTGTACGCTTTTTGGCATTGTTTTTAGTATGTTTTTAGTATGATCTAGTTGGTTTTTAGTATATTTTTATTAGTTTTTAGTTAAAATTCACTTTTCTGGACTTTACTATGAGTTTGTGTGTTTTTCTGTGATTTCAGGTATTTTCTGGCTGAAATTGAGGGACCTGAGCAAAAATCTGATTCAGAGACCAAAAAGGACTGCAGATGCTGTTGGATTCTGACCTCCCTGCACTCGAAGCAGATTTTCTGGAGCTACAGAAGCCCAATTGGCACACTCTCAACGGCGTTGGAAAGTAGACATCCTGGGCTTTCCAGCAATATATGATAGTCCATACTTTGCCCAAGATTTGATGGCCCAAACCGGCGTTCAAAGTCACCCTCAGGAATTCCAGCGTTAAACGCCGGAACTGGCACCAAAATGGGAGTTAAACGCCCAAACTGGCAATAAAGCTGGCGTTTAACTCCAAGAAGAGTCTCTACACGAAAATGCTTCATTGCTCAGCCCAAGCACACAACAAGTGGGCCCGGAAGAGGATTTTTATGTCATTTACTCATTTCTGTACACCTTAGGCTACTAGTTTTCTATAAGTAGGACCTTTGACTATTGTATTAAAAATCTTTTGATCACTTTAGATCTCTAGATCATCTTTGGACA
>NC_029774.3:37014428-37015053 GCF_000817695.3 Arachis duranensis
CCATATCCATTTGAGTTTGCCTGACTGAGATTTACAAGGTGACCATAGCTTGCTTCATACCAACAATCTCTGTGGGATCGACTCTTACTCGCGTAAGGTTTATTACTTGGACGACCTAGTGCACTTGCTGGTTAGTTGTGCGAAGTTGTAGTGATCACAATTTCGTGCACCAAGTTTTTGGCGCCGTTGCCGGGGATTGTTGAGTATGGACAACTGACGGTTCATCTTGTTGCTTAGATTAGGTATTTTTTTCTTCAGAGTTCTTAAGGATGAATTCTAGTGTTTCAAGGTGATGTTCTTATCATCACCAAAGCTGATTGATCTTCATCAATTTAGCTCTTGAATGCAATGTTCTGCTCAAGCTTGGCTGACCATGTCTAATTCCTTTAGACTGAAGCTTTAGACTAACATTGCATGATTCCTGGAATTCTCATTAAGAATTTTGATACCTTTTTCCACTTTATTTTCGAAAAAAAAAGCACAAAAAAATTTTACAAAATCATAAAATCCAAAAATATTTTTGAGTCTAGTGTTTCATTTTAAGTTTGGTGTCAATTGCATGCATCCATTCATGTGTTCTTAAGGATCTTCAAATAATTCTTGATGATTTCTTACTCTAATCTTT
>NC_029774.3:37018865-37019113 GCF_000817695.3 Arachis duranensis
CCCAGTCTGGCACCATTCTGGGCGTTTAACGCCAGAAAGGGGCACCAGACTGGCGTTAAACGCCAGAAAAGGGCAAGCACTCGGCGTTAAACGCCAGAAATGGGCACCAGCCCGGCGTTTAACGCCAGAATTGGCTCAAAACGCATTTTTGCTTGCCATTTGGTGCAGGGATGACTTTTCCTTGACACCTCAGGATCTGTGGACCCCACAGGATCCCCACCTACCCTACCACTCTCTCTCTTCTTCAT
>NC_029774.3:37019987-37020479 GCF_000817695.3 Arachis duranensis
TTCAACTTGCCTATGATGCAAGGAGATGAACACCCTTACACTTGAAGGGTCAACTTTGATCAAAGGTTAGACCAAGTCCTCATAGACATCTTTGAAGAGGGCGTTCAATGGAAGAGTGATTCAAGAGGGAAGCCGGTTCAACTGAGAAGGCATGACTTCAAGCCCGTGGCTAGGGGATGGTTGGAGTTTATCCAACGCTCAATCATTCCCACTAGCAACCGGTCCGAAGTTACTATAGACCGGGCTATCATGATTCATAGCATCATGATTGAAGAAGAAATAGAAGTTCATGAGGTTATAGCTCAAGAACTCTATAAGGTGGCGGACAAGTCCTCTACCTTGGCAAGGGTAGCCTTTCCTCATCTCATTTGTCACCTCTGTTATTCAGTTGGAGTTGACATAGAGGGAGACATCCCCATTGATGAGGACAAGCCCATCACTAAGAAGAGGATGGAGCACACAAGAGACCCCACTCATCATGAGATCCTTGAA
>NC_029774.3:37020708-37020920 GCF_000817695.3 Arachis duranensis
TCAAGCACTCCATAGGATCTTCAAGAGGAAGAACAAGCCGCCATCACTAAGGTGGACCCGTTCCTTAATTTCCTTGTTCTTTATTTGTCTGTTTTTCGAAAATTATTGCTTATGTTTATCTATGTTTGTGTCTAGTGATCATTAGTGTCTTAGTGTCTATGCCATAAAGTTATGAATGTCCTATGAATCCATCACCTTTCTTAAATAAAAAT
>NC_029774.3:37022595-37035123 GCF_000817695.3 Arachis duranensis
AACTCCTGAGGGCGGGGCGTTAGTGACAGACGCAAAAGAATCACTGGATTCTATTCCAGCCTGATTGAGAACCGACAGATAGATAGCCGTGCCGTGACAGGGTGCGTTGAACATTTCCACTGAGAGGATGGGGGGTAGCCACTGACAACGGTGAAACCCTTGCTTAAGCTTGCCATGGAAAGGAGTAAGAAGGATTGGATGAAGACAGTAGGAAAGCAGAGAGACGGAAGGGAAGACATCTCCATACGCTTATCTGAAGCTCCTACCAATGAATTACATAAGTATCTCTATCTTTATCTTTATGTTTTATGCATTTATCACCATACCCATTTGAGTTTGCCTGACTGAGATTTACAAGGTGACCATAGCTTGCTTCATACCAACAATCTCTGTGGGATCGACCCTTACTCGCGTAAGGTTTATTACTTGGACGACCCAGTACACTTGCTGGTTAGTTGTGCGAAGTTGTAGTGATCACAATTTCGTGCACCACGCATATTCAATCTGTGGTCCCTTCCTGTCAAGCCTTTCTTAATGTTTGCGCTACCTCAACCCTGCTTTGTTGCAAAAAAAACCTCCTCCTAATCACCCTTCCATTATCATCCTTTCCCGAGTCACCCTTGCTAATACCGAACCCATGACATTTGCCATATCTCTTATAAAACTCATAGACTACTTCATCCATGCAGAACACCTTCCTCATCATATCGGCTTCGGTCAGCATTAGCACTCTCGATATTCAGTGGCTTCTTCCTCCACCCCTTCATCACAAGCATCAGTTTTACCGTCTCCAATCGGTGTCTATTTTGTTTCAGATTGTGTTCCGTCGCTAGCATCCTTTTGAATTCCAGCACCTCGGTTAACTCCATCATCTAGTTTAGCCTCCATCCGCACAATTACACCACTGGCACAAATCACCTTTACTTGCTCAAATCAAATGGCAAAATCAACATACTCAAAATCCATTAACATCAACTACACATCGTTCTTTACAACATCAAATAAAACACATTAACTGCACCAAGTAACACAGATCTCTAGTTTTTTACTATTACAACAACAAAATTGAAAATATATTCAGCAGAATTTATTAACTAGATAAAAAGAGTTGACAACTTTTTTTGGAACATAAAACTAATGCTGCATTCTGCTGTCACTGAACTCGAGAATTAGCGGCATGTCCAACTCCCATAAAAAATGCTTTGCAGAAGCTAAATTTCCCTAATTTTAATCCTACTAAATAGACTCATCTACCCAAACTAACTGCATATACAACATTCCCCAACCAACAATTAACCATTTAAATCATGCATACATAATTATTACTAAAATCAGCACGATCAGTATAACAAATACAAAGCCGGAAACAAATACGTTTAACAATTTTAGACTTCCTTAATGTATTATTAAACTATCTTGCACAAATATGAACAACGCAACTCAACAAATTCACCAGAATATACTCTTTCATAACCTCCGATTCACCTCTGCTAACCACTTCATGTATACATATATCGAATTCGAAATAAACTTCACCCTTTTCCCTTTTAGTGGATTTTCACCACCCCCAAAAGAGTAAATATCACTATGTCACCCCAGAAAATTAAAATAATTAAAAAATGCATACCAAACTATTGTTTTCTGTCCTATATACTTACCGATTACTGCCTAATGTGCTTCCCAGGATGCGAAATCCCTTGCAGCTTCTCACGTTCTCGCCGAAACCGTCAAACTTGGATTGGCCCCAGATCTTTGGCAAGACAAAAAACTACCAACTCCCAGCATGTGTCGTTGCTTCTAGCTTCTTTTTACCCCTCTTTGTTTCATCTGCCTTTAACCAACAAGTTGTTATTATTATTATTATTATCCACAAAATTTTAATTTTATTTCTCGGTCCAAAAGGAAAAAACAAACAACATTACAATTGAAAGAATTTTTGTTTTCAAAATATTTGAGTATATTTGGACAATTCAATCTGACCTAAATGAAATATAAATTAACAATTCATTTAACCTAGATTCATATTCAATCAGTTATAAGTTCATATTTTCTTCTTTTATCAATCACAATCTAAGCACAATTTCTTCTATATCAGCATGAAATGTATTAAAAAATTCTAACATGAACAACGTCTAATTACCTTAACTTTATCTTCCTTTCCCATGGAACATTGGCATAACCTCTAGAGACCTGAAAGTATATCATGAGTTAGGAACAAATTAAAAATAATATAAAATCGAAAAAATTGTTTTATAATAAAATATTATAAAATATAAAAAACACATTAAAACATAATTATGGTCTAAT
Organism: Arachis duranensis; assembly: GCF_000817695.3. NCBI lineage: Eukaryota > Viridiplantae > Streptophyta > Magnoliopsida > Fabales > Fabaceae > Arachis > Arachis duranensis. The sequence continues at coordinate 37,024,903 of NC_029774.3, forward strand.
ATAATTATTATTCCTAGGTAATTCTTGGTTGATACTATCATCCATACCTAAAAATTACCAACAATCCAATAACAATACAATCTAACAACTAATCAACTAATCAATGTGTCAACAGCAAATTTTAGCACCCAACAACTAATCATGCTTCAAACAATAAACTATAAGAATTAATCGTGCTTCAAACAATCAGCTTCAACAATTAATCGTTTAACAATGCTTCAAGCAATCAGCACCAAAAAATTAATCATTTAAAGATATATCTGAGTACATTAATATATATAGTTTCAAATGCAAAAAAATATCTTGTTGGATGAAAAGCCTATTTTTCCACTTTTATAAATACCCCATCTTTGGTCACTAGGCAAAGCAATTAGCTTCAATAATTAATCATTTAATCATGCTTCAAAAAATCAGTTTCAACAATTAATCACTTAATAGTTAATAATGCTTTAAGCAATCAGCACCAAAGAATTAATCAAGGCTTTTAAACAATATTTGTTTAAATATAGTGAATTTATCTATATTGAACAAATTAGCAAAGATTGGCGCATCGTTATCTACCACAGCAATACTGGGGACATAAATACTGATTCCTCGGATCGATCAAAAAACTCTGCAGTCCAACTATCTGCGGCTATCATAGCCTGTGCTCAGATTCATGCTTCAAAAAATCAATAGCAAGGTTTAAAACTAACAATTAATCATGCTTCAACAATTATTATTACAATGAATTAGATTTATACCTAGGGTTAGTGGAAGACAAGGAAGAATGCAGAGTTAGCGGCGAAGAGACAGTGGCTGGGGTGGAAGGGTCGAACAGGGCTGGCGTCGACGGGAAGATACTGCGCAACGCCAAAGAGTGGTGGTGGTGGCTACGATTTCCACGACTGACTTCGAGATGAAAAGGGCTGTGCGAATCTCCAAGCTGGCTCCAGGAACTTGCGACAGTGAGTGACTTCCACGAAAGGTGGCTTCGAAGGTTACGATGGCTACTACGCAATGGAAGCTTCAAAGGTTGTGCGACGGAGGCTTCGAAGGTTGCGATGACTACTGCACGATGGAGGCGAAGTAAGCGAGCACGAGACGGTGGCTGTCGGAAGGAACGACGACCGCGGCAGCACAAGGCGGTGGCTGGACAGAGGTGAGCTCGATGAGATTGAGACTTGAGAGGCAACCCTCCTCCCTAGACTGTGTGTGTGAGAGACGGAGAGGAGATTGATTAAGGGCTAGGGCTTGCGCGATGGAGTAAGATCAGAGATTGCAGGTTCAGTGAGTGAAAAACGACGACGTTTAGTTGCCTTCTCCAAAACCGGTCGGGTCACGGTTCAGTTTGACCGATCGGTTCCTAAGCGGTTCACCTATTTGATCACGGTTTTTAAAATATGTGGTTTTACCTATTATTCGAACTTTTTTTCTTCTTGGTTCATGGTTCGACCGATCGGTTCGAACCGATTTTCAGATCCTCCGATTTACCGACATTGTTGTCAGTTCACGGTTACAGCGGTTGAACCGGCCGGCCCAGTACGTTTTTCAGAACCGTCTTAACATACAACATTTTGAATGCAAATACAAAAAATTTAAGATTTCATACCTCGAATTATTTTAAATTGTTTTAAGTTTAAACATAGATTTTCGCTTCAACATAGACTTTCAAAATTTATATTTAAACTCAAAATACTACTATTTAAAATTTTCAATTTATTTAATTTCAAAATTAAAAATAATTAAACCGAAAAAATTAAAAATCTAAACAAATATTCTTTTTTAAAAATAAATAAAGGTATTAATTTTTTTATTGCAAAGAAAAAAATTTTAGAACTGAATAATATGGACTTTACAACAACATAGACTAGAAAAAAGCATCTTCTCCTTTTGTACCCTAAATCCGTAATTTTAGAACTGTTTTCTCTTTTTTTAAATATTATAATTATTATTATTTATTTTCTTTAGTTTTATATTTTTACTATTTATTACTACTGTAATAGTATTTTTATTATCTAATTTTATGTTCATGTCCAAAAACATATTTCATGACCCAAAATATAAAATAAAAATCGTAATTATGTTCACTTTATTTTTGTTCCATAATATAATATAAAACAATGAAATCAAATATTTATTGAGTTCTCAAAAATAGGCCCAATAACATAACTGGTATCATTAATAAAAGATTATTATCATCTAACCAAATTTTCAGTATATATCACCATCAGTTTTGACGCAGAAATTATGGGCAGTTTGAAAGCAGCAAAACCACGCGTCTTTTCCTTCACCATGCCACATACTTTCAGCAGCGGCAGAAAAAAATTCTTTTCAGCACGGTAGGATGAACCTTTCAGGTAAACATAGAAGCGTTTTATTTTTTGACTTCCATTTTCATAGGCCTGTGAAACACAAAGCCCATGTAAGTTGTTTAGCATATCCCTACCAAAAATATTGAAAGGGTTAAGGCCCATAGAACACGAGGTTTGCAATATTGAACGAATCGTAGTCGTCATCCTCGGAAGCAGAGGAGCAAAACAGCGGGCTTGAAGGCGCGGTATCAATGCAACCTTTTCTCTTTGCTGCAAACTCAGAGCAGGTGACTCTCACTCCTTTCACAAATCTCCGTCGCCTGCGTCTTGCTCAGGTCCCTCTTCTATTCAACAAAGCTTCTACTTTTCCCTCATTCTTTTAATCGATTACAGAAATCAGTCAAAATTTCAAGAAACATTCTTTAATGCTATATTGCTGATTCAAAATTGTTAAGATGATTTCTTGTATGGTCAATTTGATGTTTGCCCTATTTTTCTTTCTTCTGATTGTGCATTTTTTTTCTTTTTTGTTTATAAAGCTATAACTTAATTGTACCATTTTATGATTCCTTTTGTTTGTGTAGAGTTGTGAAGATGTTCACATCAAGGAAAAAAATCCACAAAGACAAGGATGCTGAGCCAACTGAGTTTGAAGAGTCAGTTGGGCAGGTTTGATTTTGAGATTGCCATTGAAATATGAAATATTGCTAATTGGTATTAATTACAGCCACTGAGTGCATTCAACCTTTGTTATTGCAGGCATTGTTTGATCTTGAAAACACCAACCAAGATCTTAAGAGTGACCTCAAGGATTTATATATTAATTCCGCAGTGTAAGGATCTCTCTTACATGCTTCTCTGAGCATGAAGGTTTATTTGATTTAAGTATGTCTTATGGATAGCATTTTCCTTAATCTGCAGTCAAGTTGATGTTTCTGGGAACCGCAAGGCTGTTGTTATCCATGTCCCTTACAGATTGAGGAAAGGCTTCAGGAAGATTCATGTTAAGCTTGTTAGGGAGCTTGAGAAGAAGTTTAGCGGCAAGGTTAGCAAACCCTTGACTTTTTTCCTGTGTAGAGTGTAGACAAAAGTCGTATAACCTAGTTTTACATTTATTATTTATACGGTAACCTCTGACAGAAGTCAATGGATATTATCAAGTATCAACTGCAGGGAAGAAAAATAAACAGTCACATGGCTTCTATTATTAATTTACTTTACTTTATTATTAAGATATGCAATCATGTAACCAATAATAATACATTAAAATAAGCCAAAAAATGTTCAATGTTCATTACTTTGATGATTTGAATAAGTTTGGTATGATTAAAAAGTCATGAGACTCTATAAGTAGGTACTGCATCAACATACATGTTGGAGTTGCAGAGAAAGGTGCAGATTATGAACAGTTTTGAAAAATACAGACCCATTACTTCTCATAATAACTAATAGTTGGTAATTGGTATACTTTTCAAAACAAACAAAAATGCATGTTATTAGTAGCAACAAGAAAGAAATCGAAGATGCAGAAGAGAAAAAGAACAATCACTACTCTGTCCCACATTTTAAGAGACATGACAAAGAAACTACGTCCTAGTTGATAAAAATGAGCAATTAAACTTTCTATTAATCTATGAAAGTTGCAAGTTTTTATAATGAGAGGGGAAATTAAAGGGGAGTTACCAACAACAAAGGAGCAAGCTTTCCAACCACCACGTTTGGATCTAAGAGCAGGTTTTCCTTTAATATTCACTGTTGCATCTTGTGTGTACTCCTCACTCCCAACACTTCCTTCTTCCATAGTCATAATTGTTTGATTGAGAGTGGAGATATGAGAATGAGAGAACTACTCTGTGTTACTCTGCTCTCAAGTTTGATGAAACTAGGAACCATCTTTAGACCTCACTTTCAGGATACACTTCTTATGGCCCCCATCTTTTTATTACCCTTTTCTCATTTAATTTTGCATCTCTTTTCCCCCTTTTTCTATTTTTGCTTATTATCATCATCATCTTCTCACTAGATGGTATAATTTATATCTTGTTTATGCCTAAACCATTCTGATGTAACTATTGCCTCGGTGGCATCATCTATAACTTGAGAAGTTTGTAATTAGCGGGCTAGACTGCATACATTACACCCTTTGTGGTGTGGCCCTTCTCAGACCCTGCGTTTACACTGGATGCTTACCCACCGGGCTGTCCTTTGTTAATCTCAGCACCAATCTACTACCTTACTACTTTATCTAGATTTACTAATATACCATGCGTTTTGGTGCAACTTACTGCTCATTGAATGGTAATCCTGGGTCGTTTAATACTTGATTGGATAAACGCTATGAGGAGGATTGCATGTCTTATCAACTTCATATGTTATGGTTGGGAATTAATTTTGTTTGGTGTCAACATGATATGGCTAAGTACTCCCTCTTCCTGAGAGAGTGTCAATTCCTTCATTAGCTCCTTAAAAGTAGACAAATAGTTGCCCATTTAATACACTTTTTACCTGGTTAATCTTATCGATGTCTTCTCTGATCTAACTTCTTAAAGTAGCTATATCTTGTTAATGGACTCCTCATAATCCTGTAGGATGTAGTCTTGCTTGCCACCCGGAGGATAGTGAGACCTCCAAAGAAGGGTTCTGCCGTTCAACGCCCCCGAACCCGCACCTTGACTGCTGTTCACGAGGCAATGATGGAGGACATTGTATTGCCTGCTGAGATTGTTGGAAAGCGTGTGAGGTAGACTGGATGGATCCAAAGTTATGAAGGTAAAGCCTTTGCTTTCAACAAAACTTTTTATTCATCTCTTGAATCATTCTTATATTTTAAATTCTAATAAAATGTTTCATTGGTGCTTTTTATGGGGATAGGTTTTCTTGGATCCAAAGGAGCGAAACAACACGGAGTACAAGTTGGAGACCTTTTCTGCTGTGTACAGGAAGCTGTCTGGCAAAGATGTTGTGTTCGAGTATCCCATAGCAGAGAATTAGATTCAGTGTTAGCTTGGAATTTGTTTTGAGAATTGCATATGATTAATGCTTGTTAAAATTTTGCGTAACTTATTTTTTGCTTGAGCATGTTTTCTTCTCGTATTACTGGTTTTTGACAATGTAGTATCTAATTTTTATGCTCCGATAAAAAGTTTAATTTAGTCGCAGGTGTATAATTTTTAGAAAAGCTTCTTGTTGAGAAGCAACTCCATTTGATGTCACTAATCAGATCATCATATAAGCAGAAAAAGAACAGTAATAAAATCTTGGTGAATAAAAGAATGTGAAAACCGTTCCACTTTATGTTATGAATGAAAGATGTTCCCTTGTGTTCGTTTTAGAGAGGAATTACTTTGATGACAAAATAAGGTAGTTCCATATTCACATGCACTCCTAATGCCTTTTGCTGTTTTGCCGGAACTAGTTTTGACAAGATACCCAACAAACATATAGCATTTTTCTTTATGAGTAGATAGATGGGTAAAAAATGGACATGGGTACTTTGAAATGACCCGAGAATCTTGATATCATGATATGTATACAGCAGTTGAGTTGTCATTCGAATATTGAAGAATTAGAATCTGGCTCATTGCGACAAGATCACGGTAGCCACATACATAGCTCCACAAAGAAATACGATTGATATGAAACCCCTGCAATGACATGATGAGTAAAAATTCATTGTTTTCTCCTTCAAAATCTGATCAAACGTAACAAGATATACTCACCAAACGATACCCCATCCAACGCCATTACAGCAACAAGGGCACACTTCCGCAAATTTTTCTGCATCACTTGTATTTACTCTTCGCGATATGAGGTCATCATAAATATCTGCATTATCCTTTCATTAGTTTTTCATCATACAATCAAGAATGTGATGTAATTCACCAATTCGATATCTCCAAATACGTACCATAAATGGAAAACAAGCTGTTCATTACACCTGCATTTTGATTATATACAAGACAAATGAAAACTGAAAACTGCATCAAGGGTTCCGTTAAATAAAATAACCCGTGCTTCAAAGAAAATGTGACCTATGAACAAGATAATGAATTGTAGTATTTTAACTGGGGTTGTCTCTTGCAGATACCAATGTTCCTCCGATGAATATTATAAATCCTGAGAGCAAGCAACACAAGGAAATAATGCTAAGAATATATATATATGATCATGATGATGCACTATATGGAAAGTACATGCCTACCAACACATAATCCTCCAAGACTCCACTGCATGAACATCAACAATAAAGGTTACATTCATCAATCTATTAAAATGAGAGATGAGAGCTGAATAAGATGAGATCCTATACATACATTTCTTGCAATGAAGAGGACAAGAAAAAGAGCAGCAATGAAAAAAGCAGCAGCAACTCTGGTAGAAACAAGGTTGGTGGATGCAAGGATGAAGAGCATGCCCCAAAATGATGAACCAAGATATCCAGCTGGCAAGATGCATAAGTACAAGCCTCCGCGGGTCTTGGTGGCTCCGCCTTCGTCGGAATGAACCTCCATTCCTTCCACACTGCCACATGTTAGAACACAAGCCAAGGCATGGCTTAACTCATGCAGAAATACCGTTATAAGCTTAAACGGTTTCAGCAAGAAGGTTCTCCATAGCACCAAAATCACGATGCTGTAAACAGAGACAGTGATCATGAACGCCACCTGCTCCTTATTGCAGCACTTTTTGAGCTGCCACGTGGATGCTTGGGATAACTCGTCCCAATTGAGTATCCGCGACATCTCTTTCTTGATATCAATTCAACAATGTGAATGTCTTCTTCTTCTTCTTCATTATATTAAAGCTGTTTGTGTGTTGAAGAGAGCCTTGCACTACAACATACTAACCGTATTTCCTTGATGCACAATCTATGTTATCTTGTAATGCTGTTGGAAGTTGCTATTCTATCTATAATTAGTAGTAATTTAAGGATGAGAAACGAATATTCTAACATTTATGGAGTTGAAAAACTTACTTTGAAAAACTAATATTCTAAAAATATTTAGCATTAATTTTCAAAAATTCATATTTTTGAAAAACAATTCTTTTTTTTAATTTTAAAATAAAGAGTCAATAGATTATTTTAATTTATGCAGATAATAATCAGCGATAGTAAAGGCTATAATACAGAGTAGATTGTGAAGGAAATAATCATCGGTAACATTGTCCTTAATGAATTGTACATATTTCTTGTCTTTTCTTCTGAAGTGAAAGCAGAGTCTTGTTTCCACTTTACAAATGGAACTTTTGGTTTTGGGTTTGGTGAAAATGAGATTGAGTCTGCGTTAGGACAAGATGACAGCACCCAGGTACACAGCTCCGCATAGAAACACAAATGATATCAAACCCCTGAAATGAAATGCAACCCATCAAGTAGATTATGAATTAATCCAATCATTAGAAGAAGCTAAGCTAAGCTAAGCAAATCAAATAAATACACTCACCAAATAACACCCCATCCAACACCAGAACAAGGGCAAGGGCACTCCTGTGCGAATTTCTCTGCATCACTCGAATGCACTCGACGCGATATCAAGTCATCATAGATATCTGCAATTTATTTTCATATAAGGAAGAATAATGTATCACCAGATTATCAATAAATTGGATCATGTAGTCCTCAAACACATACCATAAACAGAAAACAAGCTGTTCATCACACCTGCATTTTTATTTTACAAGTTGTTAGTAATATAAAATGTGAATGAAAATTGTCACATTCCTAACTGACTGAAGCTAATTATGAATCTCCGTATTTGGTATTTACCTATGAACAAGATAACATATCGTAGTATTCGAACTTTGGTTGTCTCTTGCAGAATCCATATTATTCCAAGGAAAATGATAAATCCTGATCGAGGCCTCAACAAAGAATATATATTTAAGTATACAAGAATGATTTTTTTTCATCATATATAATTATAGAAGCAGTAAGCACATATGATATACCAATGCAAAGTCCTCGGAGAGTCCACTGCATGAAACATGAAGAACAAGGGAAGGTTCAGTTTAATTTGTCATAGCATATCAAGAATAATAATAATAAAATGAATTGCAATGACATACATTTTTGGCTACAAAGAGGACAATAAATAGAGCAGCAATAAAACAAGCAGCAGCTATTCTAGCGGTAAGAAGCTTTGTTGACGCAAGTATCAAGATCATCCCCCAAAATGATGAACCAAGATCTGGATGGATTCCATTCTCACCAAATCAAAATGCAATAATTAACAAGAAAAAGAAAAGAGAGTGAGTAAGAGAAAGATACATCCAGCTGGCAAGATGAAGCAGTAAATGCCTCCACGGGTTTGGGTTGTTCCACCTTCATCAGCATGAACCTGGATTCCTTCTACCTGGCACACAATGAGGAATGCAATGAGCTTATTGAATGATTGGAATCTTGATTACTAATAATAAGGAGTGTGACAGACATACATGGCCGCATGTAAGTTTACAAGCAACGGCGTGGCTTGCCTCATGAAGAAAGACGGTAACAAGCTTGAAGGGTGTGAGTAGCAAGGTTCTCCAGAGCGCAAGTATAAGCACAGTGCAGACAGCAACAGTGACAAGAAACACCACTTGCTCGTGGTTGCAGCAATTCTTGAGCTCCCAGTTCGGTTTCATCTTCTAAATCTATCTCATTACACTCACTCGATTCAGCACAAGACGACACAGTCAACCCGCTCCGCTCCTTTCTATTTCCATTTTTTAAAGGGGAGACACCTGTTCTATCACTTCTATGTTCATTATTTATTTGAAAAAGCATTTATTGTTATATTATTTTTTTTTAAAGACAGGAATTTTTATTGATTTCTAAAAAAATTCCAACTTGGACAACAATAATAAGAAATGATAAATACCAAAGGAATACATCAAAGAAAGAAATTGATTGTAACTTAGCCAGATTTTCCACATGGCTGCTGTAATTGTGGATTTCTTTCGGGGGTTCAAACTTTCAATACCAAGGCATAACAGTGCTAGAGGTCTGATTCTACTAGGGGCGGCAACACTACTCAATAGGGGCGGATATCTGCTAGAGCGGGTTAGGATTCAACCATTTACTACCCACAGGTAAGAGCGGGGTGGGTTTTATGCGAATTATTGTAAGGTGGGTGGGGTCAAGTAGAGCAAAAATCCGCCCTACCCACCCGTTGCCACCCCTAGATTCTACAGTAGGTGCGTTCATTGCTCCTAGTCTTGTCAAATCGTTGATACCTATGAAAAATTAATTAAGCAGTCCATGACTAATTCTAGAGCATTCTTACATTTAGAACATATGGTTGAGAAATTGAGGATTCTAGTTCAGTGCGCTGATTCACCGAAATGTCTCCATAGATAGCTCTCCAAACGAAGAGCTTAACTTTTGTTAGGGCTTTGATGGACCAAATTAACTTCCAAATCATCTTCTAGGTGAAAACTACTACAACAACAAACAACAACAAAGCCTTGTCCCATTAAGTGGGGTCGACTACATGAATCAAACGACGCCATTGTGCTCTGTCATGTATCGTGTCTACAGAGAGACCATTTACATGTAGATCTTATTTGACCACCTCATGGATGGTCTTCTTAGGTCTTCCTCTACCTTTCTCCCTTTGTCCATCTTCCATCTCATCCACCCTCCTGACTGGATGTTCTATCGGTCTTCTTCTCACATGTCCAAACCACCTGAGACGCGATTCAACCATCTTTTCCACAATGGGTGCTACTCCAACTCTCTCCCTTATATCTTCATTCCTTATTTTATCCAATCGCGTATGACCACTCATCCATCTTAACATCTTCATCTCTGCCACATTCAGCTTATGTTCGTGCTCCCCTTTAGCCGCCCAACACTCCGTACCATACAGCATAGGTCTTATAGCGGTGCGATAGAATTTACCTTTAAGTTTTAGAGGCACTTTTTTGTCGCATATAAAACCAGATG
>NC_029774.3:37035211-37061376 GCF_000817695.3 Arachis duranensis
GTTTTCCCTTCTCAGACTGAACTTACATTCCATATATTCCGTCTTGCTACGGCTTATGCGCAGACCATACACTTCTAAAGCTTCTCTCCATAACTCCAACTTCTTATTTAGGTCTTCCGTTGACTCTCCTATAAAGACGATATCATCGGCAAAAAGCATGCATCATGGCACAGGCTCTTGGATGTGCTCTATGAGTACTTCCAAGACTAATGTGAAAAGGTATGGACTTAAGGATGATCCCTGGTGCAATCATATACCAATAGGAAATTCCTCTGTCACACCACCTTGAATCTTCACACTAGTTGTGGCCCATTATACATGTCTTTAATTGACCGAATATATGCGATCCTTACTCTCCTCTTTTCTAAAACCTTCCATAAGACCTCCCTTGGTACCCTATTATACGCTTTTTCCAAATCAATAAACACTATATGTAGATCCCTTTTATTACTACGATATCTCTCCATCATCCTTCTTAATAGGTATATCGCTTCAGTAGTAGATCTGTCTGGCATAAATCTAAATTGGTTCTCTGTTACTTGTGTCTTTTTTCTCAACCTCCGTTTTATCACCATTTCCCATAACTTCATAGTATGACTCATAAGTTTAATCCCTCTATAGTTTCCGCAACTTTGTATATCCCCCTTATTCTTGTAAATAGGTACCAAGGTGCTCTTTCTCCACTCATCAGACATCTTCTTTGACCTTAAAATTTTATTAAAAAGCTTGGTTAGCCAGTTGATACCTTTTTCTCCAAGACCCTTCCAAACCTCAATCGGGATATTATCAGGTCCTACTGCCCTGCCATTTTTCATCTGCTTTAGAGCCTCTTTTACCTCGAAGTCTCGAATCCTTCAATAGTAGTCAAAGTTTTGATCTTCTTCCCTTGTGCATAATCGACCAAGGCTCGGAAGAGTCTTTTGTCCCTCATTAAATAACTCGTAGATAGGGTAAAAATTCTATTGGGACGTGAAAAAATCTGAATGCAACTGCATAACCAGAATTCACATAGTAAGAACCACTCTTTTCTTTACTCCATATTAATTTGTCTAGGCCTTAATTTTTTCTAGTGCTAAGTATATTTTGAGCCACAGAAGGAAAAAAATAGGCGTTAATCAGTGATGGATTCCAGTGACCACCAGTCTGAAGTAATTATGAAACCTACTGAAGATTTTGGTTAAGAGACTGATAAAAAAAAATAGCATATTTAAGTTTTCCTTCAGTTATTGGTCTTGTAAGAATGCAGTTCTTCCTACTTGTCACCTTAGTTGTCAAACCCTCCAAAACTTCAATAAGATTATCTGGATTAGAAGTAGTGAACAATTTATCGTAGAAAGATTGAAAAATTTTGTCAATACCAGTTGTTTCTAAATAACACTCACCATTCATATCTTTCAACCTTTCAATTTGGTTGTGTCTAGAATGCATTCTAAACTTGGAGTAGAAGAATCTAGTATTCTAATCTCCCCATTGTAATTACTTCATTGTAGACTTCTTCCAATACCATTCCTCTTTCTTTATAGAATCTTGTAGGGTGGATTCCAAAAGGAGGATAGTAGCTCTGTTTGTCAGGCCATTCTTTGCTTTTTTCAGCTTCTAGCTTTACCTTTGTCTCTTGAATTAGCTTCACCGAATTGCTTTGATTGCTAATATGCTACTGAACAATGTTGTGATAACACTGTTTGAGTTTACTAAAAAATATGAACATTGGAGAAAGAATTTGGGTTACCTTTTCAAATTGATGATTTCTGAGATTTTTCTTACTATGAAAATGAACAGCCACCATATTCCATAATTTGCTATTGCTAGAATTCAACTAGCTATAATGTATAAAGAAATCCGTAGACTTAATCACTAAAATTTGAAATTCATCCTTCCAAGCAAGTTCCAAACCCCCAGTTGTATCTTGAGGGTCAATACAGTAAGAGTTTTTGAAGCCCAATCTGTCACACTAACCAAACAAATAAAGCATTATTTTTAGTTTCATAGAGAAATAGTGCTTCGGGGGAATGGAATTGACAAATTCCTTTAATATTGTGAACTGCTAGGGTCTTCTCCAAACTCCGGCAGTTCCAGAAGAGCATCTTCATTGAGTTAGGTTGCGAATTGTAGGTTGGCACCCTCCCCCATTTCAGCCATGATCATATCCTCCATATTATCTCCCTGCTACCTATTCTCTCTTTGAGTTCAGAGTATATTCGTTTAGTTCCTGCTACTAAATTTTTTCCCACCACAATACTCCTTGCCAAATGCTTGAGTTTTGGTCTATTAGTTGAAACCCCAGCTTAAGTACCTCTTATATCTCGGTTCTGATTAGAATGTAAAGTTTTCACTGCAAGGCTAATTGTTTATTGAGAAAAAAAAAACTAAATGGCCTTGAGTGACTGATTGAGATTCTGCTCGCTATCTTCTGTGATTGTATTTTTTATTGGCCCTTGTTGTTGAACCACCATTGTAACCTCGTTGTGCATATTATTATTGCCTCTACTAGTCTGCAATATTAGAGGTTGTCCATCCTGGTTACCTCTCCCTTTTTCCTCCATTGATAAGGCTTTTAAACTCCGAAGCAAACACACTGAAGTAGGCTTCTTCGATCTCTCTCCCTGTTGTCAGCCAAATCCCGGGTTACTAGAATTAGTGTTTTCTTTCATAGCCTCAATTCTTTTTTTTGTTTGGTCTGTCTTCAACCACTCCCCCCATTCACCTTCTAGGCTATTATATTTATTACCACCTTCTTGAGTATTAGAACAACTCCAAGTCTCGTGACCTAAATGGCCACATAAGAAACAAATACATCCTATTCTTTTATACTGCAGTTGAATTGTTATTACTCTACCATTAGGACCTGCAATTTTTACCGATTGCTCCAATTTCTGAGTTACATCTGAGAAGATTCTCACCTTCACTATCCTCACTTCCTTTTCTTTGACAAGAAAGATACCCAAATTAAGAACAACACCGAAAAATTATTCAATTTTTCTTTTCAATTTTTTTGTTTTATAATACTCTAGCAGCTCCCATAATTGGATCCAGATTGGAACAAAACAAAAATTATCCTTCACCGCTTTCATGTTCATTGACCATCTTTTAATATTCAAGATATAGCTTTTGAACAGCCATGGTATCTCTTTCTCCACTAGATTAAATCATTTTCCTTTTCAAAAAAGAATTTGAAAGTATTATCACCATGATCAATTAAAATATATGATTGCGATTTGTCTTTACTGAAATAGTATGATAATTAAATAATAAAAGGTATCATTAATATATGATTAGGTTATATCCTAATAGTTAGGGATATATTATCATCATTGACATGTGGGGACCATATAATGTGTGATAGGTTGCATGATAAAAGAGTGAGATAAAAAAATAATATGTAAAGAGGTTATATAAATGAAGTCAATTTTGAAAATTTTTTACTAATTATAGTTGAATTATTTTAGTTCCTGAACTTTTTTCGCACCATAATAGCTATAAGAACTAGTTTAAAAACTCATTTAACAACATCAAAAACAGATACACATACATGAAGACAATCCAAAGTAGAATTTAAAATTGTCAAGTTCTATCTCAAATGCAAGTCGAAGTCGATTTAAAATAAGCTTTGCATCAAGTCCATCAAGTGTTTACCATCCTTAATCTTCTATGACTGATCTGTTTCTGTTCTTGTCACTGTCCCATATTTAGATTCATTTGTGCTCGCTACAATCCAAAATGTATTCAATTTAAACTATACCAAATATATTATGTTCAATATTTTATCCAAAAGAAGAAGAAGATGATTATGAGTATTTTCTGGTTTAAGTTATAAAGAGAAAAAATGATCGAATTGGTGCAATTATACTTACTCTGCTAGTTCTTCACAAAAAGTAAGCCATGTCACTCACAACGTTAGTACTCCGGTGACGGAAAATATACATGAATTAACATGGTACAATTTTTTAAATATGAAAAATTAAATTAGAGCAATTGAAATTTTGTAAACTAAATCAGTGCAATTTGCGAATCTCAAGAAGCGGATTTAACTCATAAATTCACTTATACATGTAAATAATGTATTGATTAAATAGACTAATTATATTTATGTTAATTAATTATTAAAGATAATATTGGACCTTGTATGATTTTTTTATCTTTGGTCTTTTTGAATGTCCGTTCTCTCTCTCCAAAAATATTAACTTTACACACAAAAATGTATTAATATTTATTTATTTTAATATATATCTTTTTTCTTTTCTGATGTCAGTTTCACAAATATAAAAATATATCTATATATTTTAACTAATAAAAAAACATATAACTTTCTGTATTTACATACATTTAAATTAACGGTAATATTTATATATATTTAATTTAAATATTATATCAATATATCTATCAATATTACTCTAGATACATATAGATATTTATAAAAAAATATTATTCAAATACTACATATTCTTGACATCTTACAAAAATAGTTTGTTATTAATTATTTATATATTTAAATTATTTTTAATTAATAAAACAAAAAAAATTATATTTAATTATTTAAAAAATATTGATGTCAAAACAGCATTTGTAATATTGCCATTTTTATGGTGTAGAAAGAGAGAATATATATTATGGAAAAGTTGATTTTTTTTAAGAATGAAAATTGTAATAAGAGATTTTGTTTTTTGTTATAAAAGGAAACTAAAAATAAATTTAATTTTAATGCAGTCGTGTTAGTATAAAATAATTTTATATTTACATCTAATGACATAACACTACATCAATAAAAATAATTAATTTTTATATTGACGGTGTGAATTGTCATCCAAAATACCAAATATCATTATACGACTGTGTAAAACATATTTTACACTGTTAATAAATCAAAATTAAACTCACTAAAAATATGTGCATCCAAATTTTGTATAATACCAGACATATAGAAAAACATGGTAGACACTAAAAAAATATAAGAAAACATAGTTATTTTTTTGGTATTATGTAGATGCTATCTTATTATTTTGTTTGTATTAAAATATCTATTTACAGTTATTTATAAAAAATAAATAAAAAAATTTCAAAAACTAAAAAAAGAAAAATCTTTTAATAATTAATATTTCAAAAAAAAATTGTCTAAAAAAAATTAAATACTTCAAATTATTATAAAAATTTATCTAAAAAAAATAAATATTTCAAATTATTATTGAAATATTTTAGATGCAACCTATTATTTATAATTAAATTATTAATTTTTTACAATGAATAAACTATGTTATTGAGTGAATATTTAATATTTGTTATTTTATTAAACAAAAAAAAATATGTCTGAACAGATTTAACAAAATTATATGATTAGTTTCTTTTTGAGACGATAGAAGTGTGTTGAAGAAAGATGATAATTTTTCTATATATATATTATACATTTATTAATTTAATTTAAAATAAATATTAATAAATTTTTGTGTGTAAAAATTAATTTTTTAAATGATATTTATTATGTAAATAAAAATAATTAATTGAATTTTCTTTTCCAAGTAAAATTAGTTTGAAAGAAAAATTATTAACTTAGATTTCTTTTTATATTAACTTTAACTTAGATTTTTTTTTTTTGGTTTCCCACGGTATCCCCCAGCCCGGCAGGCCAAGGACTAATCCGTCGCGGTACTGAGCTCCATTTAAGGGTTTGCCGCTGGCCAATGGGTTGCTGCATGCACAAGACGGGATTCGAACCCCCGACACTTGCTTAAGCGGACTAGTGAGCTAACCACTAGACCAACCCAACTTGGTTAACTTTAACTTAGATTTATTGATTCAAAAATTTTCTTTTCAGATGTTACTGTGATCTAGGAAAAAGAGTGTACATTCAAAAAGTTCAAAAATAAAAAAAAAAACATCATACCAGGCCCAACATTATCTTTAATAACTAGTTAACATAAATATAATTAGTCTATTTAATCAATACATCATTCACATGTTACATAAGATAAAATGCATTACATTTCACCTGCAATATGTCAAATTTTGTCTTTTTAACTACTCTCTTTCTAAATACTTGTCACACTACCCTTTTGACAACACAAATATACACATATAGAAGAATCTTTCTTTCTATATCATAGAATTCACCTAAATAAAAATTATCTATTTATAATATATAAAAAATTAGAATACAATTATTTTGAGAAATTTGATAATCTTTTAATATATTATATCGTGTTCTTTTAGGTAATATAGTTTTATTCTTTACTTTTTATTATTATTGTTTTTTTTTATCTCTCTTTGCTATTTATTTCTCTTTATAAATTATTCTATCTCTTTAATATTAATATTATTTTTCTTTAATAGATATAATTAAGCACTAAAATTTATTCATTTTCTCATATTACTCAAACTTTTTACTACTTTTTTTTATATATGAAATAACATTCACATTTATTTAAATCTCATGTCCCTCACTCTTTGTCGTATCCCCCTCCTTTTTTGTCATATTAAAGTGTGTGTTTTGTTGAGAGTAAAACAGATTCTATTAGTTAGCTATGTTAAAGATTCATTCTTGAGGTGCTAGTTGTATTAGTAGTTACTAATTCTGTTACAATGGGTGTATAAATAGTATACTCTAGCTCTCTCTAAAAATGTTTTTCAAGTTTCGTGAATAGAATTCAGTAGTAGTATTTCATCTTATTGATTTTCTTGTTACTTTTAGTTTTAAATAGTGCACAATTGAATTTTTACATCAAGTCTGTGCTTTTCTTCTCTGCATTATTCTGCATTCTTCTTAGCTGTCTTATGGTGCAAGCTAGTCAGAATTCCTTCATGGTATCAAGAGCCTAAGGTGTGAAGATCCATGGCTTTCTCAAAGGTGAACTCAGGAGATAACTCCAACGCCAATGTCAATAACAATTCTAATATCTCCAACATGCAATGAAATTCCTTCAACCAAAGACCCTTCACTCTAATTACTAATAAACTTGGTGTTGGTGAGAAGAATTTCAAAGCCTGGAGACAGTAAGCACTGGCAGCAATTAGAGGACAGGATCTTGAAGATCACCTCTATGCAGATCGTGTACCATCAGAAAATGTTTCTGTCACCAATCAAAATAGCAATCCTGCTGCATCCTCTCATAAGATTTGGAGACAAAACGACAACAACCTCATCTCGTAGTTGCTTGCTTCTATAGAGCCAGAATTCAAGAACAAGATGGTATCTTGCACTTATGCTTATGAAATATGGTTCATCATTGAAGAATACTTTTCCAAGACCATAAAATTCAGAGTGAAACACTCAATCAGAGCTCAAGGCTACCAAGAAAAGATGCCTTACAACTTCTGCATACATATCAAAAATCAAACTCCTGACAGATTCAATAGCAGCCCTTGGCAGTCCCTTGACCTGTGAGGAACACATTGAGATCCTTCTTGAAGGACTCAATGAGGATTATTAGATGCTGCTAACAACAGTTAACTCAAAGCTTGAAAACTTTACTCTACCATAATTTGAAGCCCTAATATTACAACATGAAGATATGATTGAAATATTTAGAAATTCAGATAATTTGATGGCTCAAGCTCAGCTCACTCATGCTTCTTTTTCTTTAATTCCTAACATTGCTCAGAATTCTGGAGGAAGAAGAGGTAGGGGTGGTAGGTCTGGTAGAGGAGGAGGTTCTATTCAGGTTCATCAAGACCACAATGTCAGCTTTGGGGCCGAATTGGCCACATTGCATAGCATTGCTATCACAGATTTGATCAAGAACTCCCTACCCTCCCAATCTCTAAATTTTAGACCTTCAACCCCATCTTTATCCTTAGTTGCATCCACCTATTTTGCTGCATCTCCAAACCCAAATTCAACAAATCCACCACCACCTCCATCTTCATCTTTTCATCATCCTAGAGCATTCATGGCAGTACCTTCCTCAATATGTGACCCTTCTTAGTATCTAGATACAAGAACTTCACACCATGTGACTCCACATTCATCCAATCATTTGTCATCATCAGAGTACAATAGGCCTGAACAAGTTAAAGTAGGTATTGTGGCAGGTATGCACATTTCACACATTGGTAATTCTATTCTTTATGATATTAATTCAAAAAGATGGTTCAAACTCCAACAATTAATTCATACTCCACAAATAACAAAAAATCTTATTTCTGTCTCAAAATTTGCTGAAGACAACCATATATTTTTTTAATTTTATGCTTATATTTGTTTTGTTAAATGCCAGTATACATAGAAGATTCTTTTGCAAGGATATCATAGTGGAGGAATTTATAGATTTATCAATGTTGCTGTTCTAAGATTCACAAAGATGGTTTCTAACACACATGTTATGTCTACTAAATCTTCTTCTTTCACTTTATGGCATAAAAGACTTGGCCATGCATCTAATAAGATTGTTCAGAGAATTCTGATTGATTGTAATATCTAATATTCCGATAAAATTCATGATTCTGTTCCTTCAGTATGTGAAAATTGTGTTGTTGCAAAAATGCATAAATTACCCTTTACAGATTCTGTTTCTACATACAATGCTCCATTGCAACTTGTGTTTTCTTATGTGTGGGGTCCTGCACCTCTAATTTCTCATTTGAGTTTTAGATTTTATCACCTTCATTGATGCCTATTCTAGGTATACATGCACTTATTTACATGTCAATAAATCTCAAGCTTTTTATGCCTTTATGCAGTTTAAATCACTCATGAAAAATCTTACAAATCATAAAATAAAGTCTTTGAACAGGACAGCAACCTGAAGCACCAGAAGACAAACATAGACCTTCAATACGAGCCTTGCAAGCCCACCCCGAGAAGAGTGTAACTATAGCAGAATCCATTTCTGGAGCTGAAACAGATTGGGATATTGTCAGATATAGACTTTTGTTTTTGGATGAAAAATTGTCGGATGAAATTGTGAAATTTCATTTCTTTAAGCAGGCAAATATATTAAAATAGACATATAACCTGCCAACTGCATGTTTCTCAGAAACATCTTTGTTTCTTCTGCAGTTAATGATCCTATCAACCATGGAAGGACACGCTCAATCAATTTCAGAGGCATCATGCACAAGCTTTGATACAGAAGTTCGCATTGCCTTTTAAAGCTAAAGTGCTTTCTTGCAAGTGGAAGGACCTATGGAATAGATCAATTAAGCGCATTTAACGTTCCTTGAAAGGTAACTTGTGCTGCAACTATCTTGTCAAAATCACAGAATAAAATTTAATTATGCACTATGAAACAAAAACTTTCAGCGTCATACTTATGATAAAATTCGGTTAATTAACTGATATATACGAGAATTGGTCATATTTATCAACTTTGAACATATGATGCATATCCCACAAACCAAATATATCAATCTTTATGTTGCAGAATAAAATCAAATTTGCTAACTAATTCCGAATTTCCAACAAACACCTCCAAACATTATCACATAAACATTTATGACTCACCTGAACTTCTTCATTACGGAAATGTCTCTCTATGGTTTCCATTATATGATCAGCATGTGAGCATAACTTTGAAAAGAATTCAACTTCTGAATTAGATGTTGCTCCTTCACTTTGAATACCTTCAATCAAACACCGGAAGTCATTAAACTGGCCTCCTCTTCTTCAGCATGCTCCTGAAAAAATGACAATTCTCCATCTACTGCTGGAAAAATAACTTTGTCCTCAGCAAAACTGCATTGCCAGGAAAAAATAATCAATACCTCAGACATGGAAGGTTGTCTTTACTATTCAAATAACATCAGATTTACAATACTATAAGTTTGCAGAAAAAATACATACAGTACCATGAATCAAGTATGGAAATTTTTAAAAGAAACATAATTGGGTAAGCTAAACTGAGGTGATACCTATGAAATATACAAACTTCAGCAATGAACTGCAATCTTTGATTAAAAGAGGATAGATTTGTAAAATCCCCTGAACATTGTATCTTTCTGGTCTCCACTGCTATCTCACTTAGCTATTTTCTAATTGCATTATGCCAGAGCAATATTCTGGATGTGTTGATGTTAGTCGATGGCACCATATCACTCTGAGCCCCAAACTTAAGGGTACTATCATCCCATTTGGCCAGCTATTTAATACAACAACCCCTAAACCCCACGCTATGCCCAGAACCAACGCGAGTCCAAACAAGGGATGGGCACAAAAAAATTCCTGTATTGGGTCATTTCTACTGGACAAGTGAAGTAAATAATTTTTAAAACCCAAAAATAGAAACACATATATGGCTTTAGTGTCCTAGAATTTATTAAACCTCTCATCATAAGATTAATTTGGATCTAAGTTCCACCACATTGGCCAATTTGGCATCCTCCCACATTCCAAGATTTAAGAATAGTATTTAAATTCCTTTTAGAATAAGGAGGATCCCTTATTCTCTAATCTCTTTGTAGCCTGTCATTTTCTCATCATTTTAATGAATGTCTTGTTTAATCAAAGAAGTAACATTAGTACCTTTAGGATGAAGAATGTCAAAAAGTAAGTCCATTTTGCTATTGCCTTAATCTGGATTTATCTTATAAGGTCCAAGTGGAAATTCAAGGTAAGGACTAGTAAACAAACTTATACCTGCTCCTCTTCCTTTGCCATGTGTTGACTAACTGACGTCTGCAAAGCTCCTGTGCAGGATGCTAACTCTCTAGCAAAACTTTCATCGTTGTGGGTGGAAGAATTTAGCAGCTCAAATAGATGATCAAAAAGATTGTTTTCACCTTTGTGTTCAAGAGAATATGTCTTTGCAACATTCTTCACACGTATATCAAGGGCTGGAAAAATCACCCATATTCCAGAATAATATATTTCACTCAGAATGTTCGAAAGCTGAAACCATAGCCGAACAGGATTGATGCAGACAAATTAACAGAATAATCTTTGCCAAAAGTATGAACGTGTCAAGTAAAGCAATAACAGAAGATTAAGAAATTACTAAACAACACCGGTTTCTTTTTCCACCTACTAACTCTTTCCAAGAGCAATAATAGAAGATTAAGGAAAAACACAGCAATAAATCAAGCGATTTCGGACATGAAAAACTAGAAAAGCATAATCGCTGGCGGCAGCGATTACGAAATTGCTCCCCCTGTTATCATAAATATTGAAGCTAGTTATCATACCAGTAGAAATAAGCTTTCGTTGAGCTAGACCAAAGTTTGACCTAAATATATGAAGAGGAAATGGCAGAGACAGAGAACACACAAACAAGAGCACCATTTGGATTCTGTATCGAAAAATGTAATCAGCTATACACCTTAAGTTTCTACACCATTTCTATCTGCAAGGAGAATTCAAAGACACAGTCCAAAAACGAAAAAACTCCCAAAAAAAAACAAAATGCATTACACAGGTCAAAATGCAGCTTTAACTAAAGAACATATTTTATCCATTGATTAATTAATTAATTGTAATTCATAATCAGATTCAGATGGAAAACTACACGTCAGAGAGAGAGAGTATAACTTACAGTGATCGGCCATGTGGAAGGTGGAGAGACTGGCATCGGCGTAGCGGAGCATGGCGTGGACGGCGTCGTATCGGTCGATCGGTCCCAGCCTCCGCTGGTCTGCCACATTCCGTTGAGGCCTCTGCATATGTCGAGGGAATCGTTGCCATTGCTCAATTTACGCGCTGATTCTCGGTCGGGTATAATTAAAATTTAAAAAAGAAAAAAATTAAAACCTAAAATAACACTTTTCTTTTTCATTAACTAAAAGCCCGGATTTGGGTCGGGTATATGTATCCATTTTATAGGGGAACAGAACAAAAAGGATAAGAAACTTATCGCCTATGCTTCCATAACCCAAGTGAGTTTCAACTGAGGGTCCTCTCGTAAAGCGAAGTTCAGTTGAGATGTCAATAATGTCGATTTGTCCAGCGATATCAGGGTGTTACTGGCGGAGCCCAGATTTGTTGAGCAATCGGGAGTCGAAGTCGTTTCTGAAAGTGAAAGCGGGGAGCAGCAGGAGGCCGAGAAGAGCGATGGTGACGATGAGCATGGAGACTGGAGTTGGAGTGATGGGCACGAAGCTGGGCATGATGAGCTACTTCGAGGCCGACGGAGAGGTGGTGCCCGTGACGGTGGTGGGCTTCAAGGAAGGCAATATCGTGACGCAGGTGAAGACGGAAGCAACTGACGGATACAGTGCAGTCCAGGTCGGATACCAAAGGGTGAGGGACAGAAAATTGACTAAACCCGAAATGGGTCATCTCCAGAAGGCTGGTGCCATCTCCATGCGCCATCTTAAGGAGTTTCGCCTTCTCTCCGTCGACGCTTTTCAGCCCAACCAGCGTCTCGTCTTCGATCAAATCTTCCAGGAGGGCGATCTTGTTGACGTCTCCGGCACCACCATCGGCAAGGGTTTCCAAGGTTCTTTTCTTTTCTTTTCTTGCTATTTGCTTTTGCTCATTCTCTTAGAGAATCATGCTTTCAAATTCTCAGGCAAAACACTGAATGAAAATATGAAATGCAAGTAAACATAAATGTATATTCTTTTATCCAACGTCTTTAGAATACTCATAAAATTAAGGGAAAATTAACCCAAGGACTACCTATTATTAAGAAAGACTAAATTACATCAAAATTATTTAAAAATATTTATTTAAATAAAATTTAAGAAGAAAGACCAAATTATTATTTTAAATACATAATAATACTCTTAATTAATCTTTGGCATTAAATGATTATTTTTCAAATCCTAAATTTCAAAATTCAGTAACCTTAAATTTCTTATTTTTCCTTCGTCAAGAGGTGATGTTCTTTGTGATGGCATTGAAAAAGAAATCCGAAGATCAAGTGATGATAATGGTTTGGGTATGCATGATAGTAGCATTCAACCCTCAGCCAGAGGTGAACATTACTTAATTATCTTAAAGTATTGTGCAGGTGGAATCAAGCGTCACAACTTCAAGAGGGGTCTAATGACCCATGGTTCTAAGAGTCACAGACAACTAGGATCAATTGGTGCTGGAACTACACCTGGCCGTGTATACAAGGGAAAGAAGATGCCTGGTAGGATGGGAGGAACCAAGAGGAAGATTAGAAAGCTTAAAATTGTCAAAATCGATAAGGATCTTAATGTGGTTATGATCAAAGGTGCTGTCCCTGGTAAGCCAGGGAATCTTCTGCGAATAACTCCAGCCAAGATTGTTGGGAAGAACATTCCAAAAAATTAATGTGAGTTATGGTTTTCTGTTTCTATCGTTTTTCCTACATTCCTGTTTATTATCTTCTTAGCGTTATTCAATCAAACTCCTCCAAACCTGTCATTCAGCATGTGGGAAGTGCAAATGAACCTTCTCCTAAGGGTAGCGAATGGTATTGCTATTTTGGCTAGAAGAAGTGCTCTCGGCAATGAGAACTATTCTGAATTTCTGAGTTGTTCAACCTTGGAGTGATTTACAAATTACAAGTATTCATGTTAAGGCATTAGCCTCGTGAGGCAGTGCATCCATGTTCGGGTTCCTCTACCTTTTAGGATGCACATCAAAGGGCCTAAATAATTTAGTTTAGATCGTGAAAGAAGACAACAGGTAAAACCAAATTAGAAAAGAAAAACTTGCATTAATGTTTGATAGTAATCAAGCCTGAGCCTCTAACCACGTCCCATTCATAGTTACTTGAAACTAATTACAATTGTTACAGAAAACCTTGTTGAGCTATATATAACAAGGTATTCGGGCTATTAAAATAAAAATAGTAAGGCTTTCTTAGACAAACTATTCCTTGTTGCGAGACGACCGCTCCTTCCTTTGGCCTCCAAGGATACGGGAAATCTGCAATCCTCTGCCAAAGGCTTGGTTGAAGAGCATACGTGTTTGAAATTCTGAAACAAAAGGGAACCAAGCAAGAAATGCAGCGGGAGTGAACAAAAGCAAACCCATCACAATCTCATAACCACGAGCAAGAGTCTTTACTGATCCCCAGAATCCCGCACGCCGTACCACCGGTTTCAATGCTTGCGCAATCTGCAAAATAAAAATAACAATGAAAATCCAAAAGCATGAGACTTGAAAAGAATATACATTTATTTAGTGCGAAGGGGATGGAAAGAGTAATGATAAAGCACCTGCAGCATTCCCCAACCAGTTGGCATGCAGGCAAGAATACAAACGACAATGTCCTGCATTGTCATGTGTGGAAGGGCAATCAAAGTGACAAGAATCGACACAAAAGTTAGGAATATCAATCCCTTGATTAGTGGGAAGACAAGCTGAAAATTTGCACTGAATTTCCGCCTCCCAACAGATACCGTCTGAAACAAGAGAAAAGGAAATCAGAAACTCTTAGAACATCAAAAGTAGCAGTTGCATTCCGTCGTCTAAAACACAAAAGAGACTTTCACTATAAATGCATAACCAAAGGCTGCAGCTAGATATAGAACAAAAAATACACCAAAAAAAACAAACATGCAGAATTATATGAATTATGATATGCAGCTATAGGACAGAAAGCAAGGTGCTACTAACCTTCACCACAAACAATATCACAAAGATCACCAACCATGAAATGCCATATACCTGATTAGCCAAAGAAAGAATATACGTTATTCCACTCAACTTGCAAGTTTGAGGTGAGATAAAATACAGGAACAGGGAACAACAAAGGTTAAGACTTACCAGAAAACTCTTTGGGTTCCTTTTAGTGATATTTAAGTGATATACAAGACCATACTGGTAAATAAAAAATCGCAATGATAACAGTATCTCCACTATAATTCCCCGCAGTCCTGAATGTTGGAGATGTTCTTGTTCCTCTTCCCACCAAGATTCCCAACTTTTTTCAGGTGGTACACCTATACCTCCACGGTTACTAATCCATTTATTCCGATCAGTCAAATCATCAACAATCTTTTGCCATTCAAAGCCAGATGGATTAAACAGGAAGGGAGCGAAGAGCCAGGTTCCCACCATAACCACATTATTGATATGGTAATCAAGATAAATGCAACAGCACTTCTATAACTATGACCAAATAGTTCGTACACTACGAGCAATATCATGAGCTCAAGACCCTTAACGAAGTGGTTGCGAGAGTACAGTCTATAGTTGTCGGCAAACTTGGCATGAAAAACAACAATCCCTCAGCCAGTTGGTCTATATTTTGCGCCTCCATGGAGCAATGTCCTTCCAAAATAGTGAGTCTTTGTCCCAAGCGAAAAAGTGAAGAACACAGGGGCCAAATGCAATTGCATTAATATGAACTCACTAAGTGCTGTTCGAAAGCCTCTTTCCAAGCCAATTTCCATCAGCATGGGCAAAGCCATTAAAAATCCTATTTGAACAAATGATTGAGAAGCAAGAGCCACTTGAAGAGGATTATTGTCTCGAATGGCTTTCTGCATAGTCAAACCTCTTTCAAGCCCGCTCAGAACAAGATAGAGACGACCATAGAGGAATACATATACAGTGAGAACAGTTATCTGCACAAAGTTAGGGGAGCTGTTCAGAAGCCATGGTATAGAAAAACTAAAAATGGGGTAAAAAAATAACTAGAGCGCATCATCAGTGAGTGTTTACAGCATTCTGAAGAAATCAAAACGATGTCCAAGTCGGTATATGTCTCGACTTAGTGTTTGTTCTCCATTTCCATTAGCTATCTTAGCTTCAAACATAGAAATCTGGTTGAGACCCACATCTCTTCCCTTCCCAACTTGTATGTACTCATGATGAGTAACATTGCCTTCCCGCAGTGTAGAGTTGAATCCTGGTGGAAAAGAAAACAAAAAATAGAACTGCAGATAAAAATCAAATAGTAAAGACGGCATTGCAAGAAGATAAATTAAAAAAACAAAACAAAACACCAACAACAACACAACATCAGCAATTATAACAAGACGAAAGGTTCAGAACAATAAGACAACAACATCCAAAGTGTTTCTGATCAAAATTAAAGTTACTCTTGTTCTAATTATCTATTTCAATTTCAATTAACTCAATTCAGAACAAAATTAAAAGGTATAAAGCAAAGAAAAGGATATAACAAAACCCTAATTGCAGAAATAAGGATATTTATTTTTAATATGTATTTTATATTTTAATGTGTATTTTATATTAGTGGTTGACTTTAGTATATATCTAGCATAGTTAAATTGAGATATAGTGATAAATTACCACATAAGAAAAAAACTATATAAATATAAATAATCAATGAGAATAAAATAAAAATAAATGGGCGGTCAACGAAAACTTTATCAAAAGAAAAAAAAGGTGAGCTCAAAATCTATAACGTTATATTTTAGAAAGGTTTGTTATGTTTATCATACCATATGCTAGTTTGATGTGCATAAAGTGGGTGGAGATAACGGCTCAAAGATAATGATTTCATGTGCTTACTACTAAGATCACATGTTACCCTACATAACTTAATCATGCGCATGCAATCTATGAACCAAACACCAGAAAAGACCTGTGTGATTTCATGATTGAACCAAGCACTTCACATGGATATGATTTCTTCAATATGGTAGAAATTACTTTTTCGTTTACCAAACCAACTTATATTTAATAAGGATAAAATGCCACAATTACATTGGTTTTTCAAAAGTTCTATTTCGGTGTATAAAGATGGCAAGACCAAATTTGATGAAATTTTTGAATGGAGGAAAGGATCTAGACATCCATCCCAATTCTCTGTTGTTTCACATTAAAATTGAATTTAGAATGACATTAGACAATCCACTATTCTACCTACACAATCATATACTTTTAATTCATAACTGAATGCACCTCCCACTTTGTTAAGATTCAAATCCATCCTGGAAATCCTAACAACTTCCTTCAACACAGAACATTGAAACTATCGATTCAAGTCCTGTATTTGTTGAGATCCTCGCTCTAAATAAAAAAGCAAATTTTCATAACTAATGAGCCTAGTCATTACTCTTATAAAGCAAAGTTTTTCAGAGATATCAATTTTAAAGGACAAGCTATATATTTTCCCATGCAAGAGACATAATATCATCTACTATAAATAATATATGAATTGATAAAATAGAGAAAATTCTCGTGACAAAAAATACTAGTTATTTTAGTAACTAAATTTAATCAAGTTGGTCTAGTAGCTTGTTAATACAATAGAAACCATTCAAAAAAAGAAAAAAAATAAATTGTAAATCTGATATAGAGAGAAAAGCAAATCTACTTTGACTACTCAAGTGATCAATGATAAAAAAAAACTAAATGAACAGAGACACGAGACCAAAAATTACTAATAGTTATAAACAAATTAAACATAAACTCATCTAGCATGACAAATAAAGAAAGACCATCTTGAATATTACCTATTTTGTGGAAAAGTCACTCTAATTTGTTCTAAATGAAAAGTTAAATTTTCATTCAGAAAGAAAAAAGGTCAGCTTTGGGGTTGACTGAACCTCTAAATAACATACATAAGACATTTTTATAATCTCATATGTCCAATCAGGCTTATCCATATCCAGATTCAAATCATTTATACATATATACATAATGGAGTTTTATTAAACATAATCCTTACATATTTATACTTTTAGTATACATAGCCATATGCAAATAAACAGCATAATCCATATCCATGCAAATTTTTTTTTTTAATCTCACCCATCTCTGCATCAGATTAGAGTAATAATTTGAGTAAACAAGTGATACTTTCACTTATCTACATGATTATATTCTTTCCTTTGAATTTAAAATACTAACAAAAAAAAATATATAATGATTCTCATAAGTGTAGAGAAATTAATCCATCAATTTATATCATGTTTTAAAGTTGTCTATACTTGTATAAGAGAAAATGAAGACACAAAGCAAGTATTTAATTGGTAAGATAAATAAAGTCCCGTGTTTTAAAATTTTTATATTTTTAATTTATGTTTTGGTTTTTTTTCTTGTCTTTCCTTTTTTAAGATTTAATGATTAAAAAATTTGGTGTTCATTGTTTTATTCACAAAAATTTAAAATCAAGAAACAAAATACAGACAGCGTAAGTATAGACAAGAATTTAATCCTAAAAAATCCAAAGCATGCCAAATATATTGAAGGCAGAAAAGTTGAAAACATAACTGTGAAATCATGTATATTAGCAAACTCTAAAACAAAAGATAGGAATAGAATTGTAAATTGTTTTACATATGTAGATTAGTGTCATATTAAGCAAAAATTAGAAGTGATGATCAAGGAAAATTTTCCACCCCTTCATCAACGAAAATTTCACATGCCCAAAAAGAAAATTATTTTTATTCCCCTTACCTCATCTTGTAAACCACCTAATGCTGTCAAAACCTTAATGAAAAACTACTATAAACTAGTGTATGAATTCGTGTTTACGGAAAAATTTATAAAAAAAAAGATTTATATATTTGGATATTTAAAAAAAATACAATAATTATTATGTTAAGAAATTTATAAAATTATTATCAAAATCAAAATTTAACTTAAAAATAGTGAGTAATAATTATTTACATTTTTTTAAAGTAAAATAATTATACATTGATACAGATTTTAAAATAAAATTAAAATATTTATATTAGAATCCTATTTTTTCAAAAACTTTTCCAAAAACAATATTGATGATTGAATTTGCAGACATTCCTACGTGAATCATAAGTAAAACTTTTAAACCTTTCTTACTCTTAACTCTTGAAAGTGCCACATATAGTTGGCCATGTGTAAAAACTGATTTACAATCCAACATGAGATAAAGTTTGTCCCTAAGACTTATTAATTGTCATGGCAAACGATACTACTATGAAAAACTGTCTTCGTTAGAATCTAACTGGGAAGGTTTCATTTATTGGTACCATAGTCATTTTTGGAATCAAAGCAATATAACCAACATTGTTACCCGTTAAAACTTCACATTCTATGACATGCTTTCTAAACTTTCTAAATTGTAGCCTTGTACCATTACAAAGACCACTGGATTGGTCAATATTCCTCAATAACATCACCGAAACACCAACCTTGAGTATTAATTTATGTGGAGGCGAACCAAAGAAATTTATGCTATTTAATAATTTAGTACCATAGATATCTAGTTGACTCTCCATATTCCCATCATCCATACAAATCAAATCCGAACTAAGATATAATTTTTCCTCTCCAGGAATGATAGCCATCAGATGGTTGTTGACCTCTTCAATGATGTCCAGCGTGGGAGCCAGTATAGTTTTTGCTTTGAAAATCCTTTGAGGACATGTTATCCAAAATATTTGGATAAGAAAAATGAACCAACTCATCAAATGCCTGGTTCGAAGAAGGAATAATAATATCTCCTGGAAGACATATCTCAGATTCACCATCCATATTGTCACATATTAGACCATCACAAACTTTCAATAACCACTCACCAAATTATTTTGTCTCATCTTGATCTGAAGCATTCGTCCCTACAAAGAGTCTCATGTCTTTTGTTAGTTTGAGCACCTGACAAAATTTCCAAAGGTAAGACAAATTCACGGTTGAATGAACGATATTTTGTCTCGATCCTCGTAAAATGATAGGAAGAATTTGTCTAAAGTCTCCACCTAGTACAACCACTTTTCTTTCAAAGGGCAAATCTTTGTTATATGTTGGAGAAAACCTCATGATATCACCTTAGCATTTATCAAGCACTTCATAGTAGTACATACTAACCATTGGAGCCTCATCCCAAATTATAAGTTTAGCTTTCAACAACTGTATTGCTTGAGGGGAACCAGGTTTGATGTTACATACAGAATCCTCAATTATATTCAGCGGTATTTTGAACTTTGAGTGTGTCGTTCTTCCATTGGGAAAAAGTAAATATGCAATACCACTTGAAGCAATGTTTAATACAATATCACCCTTGAGCGAATCTCAGCAGATATAAGGTTCCAGAGAAATACATTTCCAGTACCCCCATGATCATACACAAAGAAAAAACCCCTTCATCACAATACACAGGTAATGCAGCCAACGATATCTTAGTGAATCTAGTTTGACTCTCTATAATAATATCTCTATCTTTGCTTAGTTGTTTGACATCGCCAACAATCAATGTAGCCACTTCAGATGCAGATGACAAGTTGTATGTCCTGCCATCTGTAGTCCTTTTACTAATCAACTTAAGCTTTATGTTTATGCAATTTTCTGTTAGTACCTATCTCTTGCATAGCAAAAATTCTTTGCCAAACTATTATATTTGTCTAGCATGTTTCTTAATATTGCCACAATTTTCTTATCCCGCTCATTTATAGTTTCATTGGAACTGCAAAAAAAACACAATAAATTGTATGTTATTTTCTCTCACAGATAAAAAAAACCAAAATATTTGACTGGTTGCATGAAAATTACCGAAGTGTGCGTATCTGATTATCAATCTCATTTTCTGTGTCATAGATATATAGCTGGGCAAATGTTGGTCGCAGACTATCTGCAAGAAGTAAGCTACCAATGCTATGGTAGTTTTGAACCCCGAGCTTAAAAATTGGAGGAGCAGTCCCATTGTTCACCCCACGATTAATTTTTCTGCCCATTGATGTAAAATAAAACATTGAATTAAATACCCTTATATTTTTTAGGAAATGAATACTTCTTTGATCTCCTCCAGTATGAAGTTGAATGAGCTCATCAGGAGGCACAGAAAGTAGAGGAAGCTCGATCTTTCCTTCTATACAACATAATGAAAACTTTGGTTGGGGCGACTGTTTGAATTTTGCAAGCCTTTTTTCAGACCACATCCATGCTTTACAATGTTGACATTGATAAATTGGATTTTCTATATCCCACACATCTGCCGAATGAACTCTCTTGAGATACTCAGTTGTCATACCGATGCAATTTAGTCCATGATGTACACAAAGATGCAAATAAACATACAGATAAAATTTTTACATACTGTCTAAAGTTTCTGAGGATGGTATAAAATTATCTTCTATATTCACATCTGACATTGAATCATCATAACCATTCAAATGGTTTCAACAGCAAAAGCCACATACATTGAACTCTTTCACCATCTCAGTACAGGTCCATCTGAATAGAGCTGTGGCCTCCTTATTGAACACAACAAAAGTTGTTGTAGCTGTACCATCAAAAACCAACAAAATTCAACTTATACTTATTTTTTTTATTCAAAGGCATCAATTAACACTTGGCCTGTCACCCTTTAGTTATACTAAAATCATAAAAATTATATTCAACA
This sequence comes from Arachis duranensis, assembly GCF_000817695.3. Classification (NCBI taxonomy): domain Eukaryota; kingdom Viridiplantae; phylum Streptophyta; class Magnoliopsida; order Fabales; family Fabaceae; genus Arachis; species Arachis duranensis. Next base: position 37,056,343 of record NC_029774.3, read on the forward strand.
CAATTTAAATGCTCAAACACAATTTTTTTAGACTTATTAGTTTTCTAGAATTTAGTCTAGCAGAGGAGACTTTAGTATAAAATTGTTGTAGGTATATAAATTTTTTCTATGCACTCTATCCATTTTGCCATTTTTTTGTGGATAGACGATATTTTCATCAATCAAAATAGTTTTTGTTTTTAATAAATTGTTCTCTTGTTGTCTACTAATTGTTGGTATTAAACTAGATATTGCTAAATAAATTAAATAGAGACATAATCAATTACATAACTATATTGCTTTTTTATGAAAAGATTGCACAAATAAGTCTAATTAAAGTCATACCTATCAACCACATTATTCACGTCCTTATTACAGTCATCGCAGAAGTATGTATCCGCATTAGCTTATGCCTTCACATTTCAAACACAAGATTTATACCAACAACTTAGAACGGGTTCAACATTAAGAACAGTGGCCAGAACAACATAGAATCCAACCTACATAGGAACAGTTTGAAAGTAAAAAAAAAAAACAAATAATGAACCAAACATAAAAAAGTAGTTTTCTATAAGGCACTCACATCCGCAGCCGCATGTAACTCCTTTATTATCTTCCTCTCAGTGGAATATAAAACTTCATCTTCATTAACATACGTTGGTTTGCCAGAAAGTACAGACAGGTACTGCGAGATCTCTCTATAGTACACGCTACTTATCAATCACAACGCCATAAAAATACAGTCAATATGCACAACCATAAATAATTCACAATATTGGTACAATACCTTTTTCAAAGCATCATAGCCTCAGGAACATCTGGATTTTTCAAGAGTCTGGTACCATACATAATGCTCTGTAAAATATTGGTACCTATGTACAATAATCATTGCTTAAACGAGTTGTACAATTATACATGACAAAAAAATTATCGAATGGAAAGTAACCAAAATTGTCCTTAGATTTAAAAAAACAACTATAATCTACTGTGAACCTAATTAATTAGTAAAATTTTTTATTTTAGCAATGAGCTATGCAAAAAATATTTATTGCAAATATAAAATAAAAAAATATTATATAATAACAAAAATATAGTTTGAAATTATATGTTGATTAATTAATTGTTGAGTAATTCAACATAGAATTTACAAAAAATAAAAAATAAAAAACTGGTGATACAATTTATCCACGTGTATATAATAATATTTTTTATCACTTCAAATTTTAATTTCTAGAATGCCAGCCATTTGCTGGAATTGTTATTACTATTTTCTATAATTTCACTTGTAATTCCACATGATCAAAAGTATTAAAACACAAAATACAATACTTATAATTTTGCTTCCACGACATGTAGTATCACACTCTAAAATTTAAAAACAAAAAAAATACTATTATATATAACATCATACCATAAAATTTTAAAACTAAAAATATGTATTGAATTGCATCCCAATAATTAGTAGAAATAGCTACAATAAGATATAACCATTCGATAGTGGTCAAATTCTCACATACCTCGAAAATTCTTTACTCTTGCAAATTGAAAAATAACTACCGGTAGTTGTTGCTCACCCGCTGCCACAAGACCTTTGATCCAATCCACCATCTCTCCAAGAACATTAATATTAAGTTTTAAACTGCAGAGAAAATGTAAATTATTTAAAAAATAAAAAATTGCTTATATAAATATATTAAGTGCTGAGTAAGGGCATCGAAAAAATATACCCGTCATTCTCAATATGAATGACCAACATGTCAATAAGTTTGTCATCCTTCACATATTTTCTCTCACCTTCTACACCGCTCATAACTCCAGCAACATCTAAATTAAATATCAAATAGAAGATTGTGCACAAATCACCCGACTTAGTGATATTTTGTCATAAAAACAAAAGAAAAATAAACTTATGTACTTGCCATAAATCATACACTTACCAACTAAAAAGGATGTTAAAGAGAGTATCCCATAATTTTTCTAATAAAAGGGACCAACTTAATACCATATAACGGTATTGCATCACATAAAGAGGGTAAGATAGTAGTTCTTGTTTGAAAAAATAATAAAAAATGATGTGATGATGTGCGATACAATCCACAGTTGTTGCTAACTCCAAAGTATGTAAAAACATATACAACTCCCTCCGATATCAATAATTCGAACACATATATGAGATCCTTACCTACAGAAACATACATAGTTGTTCCCTATTTTTTCACGAAGACAAATATTTTATTATTCACTTTCTACACACAGTACTAATAAGGTTCAACTAAATAAACAAACAAATTTATATAAAATATTTCTTTCAACAAAAATAACTGAATAAATTAAAAATATGTTTTAATTCCAAAATATTAAGTATTAAGTATTAACTAACGGATTTATATTCACCCAAAAGGAAGAATATACATATAATGGATTCAAATATTTAATACTTTAACGTATACTATCATTATATTTTACACAAAAAATTAATTATATACTAACACAATAATTAAAATATTTAATGTAAAACGACTAATTTTATTGTTTAGTGACTTTTACTTGAGTATAAAATTTTTGTACTCGACTTTTTTTAACACAACTCATATGAAAAAAAAGTTGAGAAAACTTTTGATTTATTTTTTTTAACCATATGTATTAAAAAGAAAAAAATCTGTGATGACAATCATGCATGAGAATTAAGTATTATGTAGAAGAGGGTTAAGATTAACGACAATCATGCATATGCATTAGTCATGCTCTTATTATTTTTCTTTCTTTTTTTTCCTCCATATGCATCTTTGTTTAATGTGATTGATTTAGTCTAAAATTTTGAATATTAAATAAGTGGAGGCTATATTGCTTGGTTTCCAATATTTCACACTACCTGAAGATGCTTGGCACAAATTTTTCTAATACAAACCTCTCTTGTTAGTTGTCACCCTTACGGGAAGAGAAAATTTAAGTCTTCAAGATGAGAATAATAAACAAAGAAGTAAGGAATAATCTGACTCTCAATTTTGTTGTGATGTGCTTTCTATTTCTTATCAAAGATATACATTATGCTTTTTTAAGATGTGAAAGCAAGAGTGACTCAAATTTTGTTATTTTTGGTCCGCATAAACTCTTATATCCTATCTGCATTATTTAGTAATTATGTATCTTGGCATTAGTGCATGTCTTTGCAAGCTAAAATTTATAATTTTACATAACTGTCTATAAAAATCTTGCTAAAAGTCCCCCAATTCCTTTTTTTATTGGCCGAATACAACATGAGCTATATATTAAATCTGTTTTGACTGTAGAATCTTTTTTTATGATGAAAAGCTTATGTTTTCTTACAGGGAAACACAAAATTAAATTTTGTTCTTGTTCTATTTTTGAATGAATAGTCCCAAGAAAAGCAAAAACTACAGAGGTTGAGATTATGACAATTATGAGGTGAAGATCATACAAATATGGGACTAAGTGTATGAAAACAGAGAATCAATTGTGTGCATGAATAAAATTAGAAGTACCTGCTCATCCATCAATACCATTTCAATGGAGCTAATGGATTTGGGGTCTTTGAATCTCGGTAAAGACCAAAGTCTGATTACTCTGACATGAATCTTCCAACATTCTTTTGGCGATGCAATTATCTGCAATAAATCATATTGCCTAACCATTTTTTCTCTAGTGAAAAAATAAGAGCAAACGTAAATTCTAGCAAGTACGTATGGTAAGATTGTAGGACCACACCTCTTAGCCTTTTATAGCAACTAAGAAGAGGTATAATTTCGAGTAAATTATTTTAAAATCGGAGTGCATCTAAAATCACATGTCCTCCATAATCCAAAAGAAGAAAAAATATGTCTTGATGATTTAAAAAACGAAAAAAAGATTTGAATTGAAAATAAAACACTTATTCTACATCATAAATATTGGCAAATCAAAATGTACTGAGTAAAAAAAGGGGTATGAAAATAAGATCTGAATCCTTGCCTTTCTTGCAGCAACTCACCTCCATCAGTTATAGATAGGGAGCGTCCCAGTGCGACGGCGATCTGAACGACAACATCAGTGAAAGTCTCCTCTTGCCGGTCTGCTATCTAACCTCTTTGGTCACATTAGTATCTCCGATCGTCGTCGACCTCCTCGCAGGCACAACCCCGTCATCATTTTGTCGTCGTATGAGAAACCAGTCTTCTCATTTTTGTCGTTCTGAAGTTGCCAGTGCCAAGACGCCATTCTCCATTACTGGCGTATATACTTGCTTGCTGGGAGAGAGAAGACCCAAAAAGACTAAAGGAGGACTTTGGGTGCGGGCTGAAATTAACTGTATGAGATCTAGATAGGTTTTCTATCTGTCCAACTTGGAATCGGGATTAGTCTCCGTAGGCCCATGTTTTGTTAAGATGCAATGGAGGCAAGCAAGCCAACATGGTGTGGGTCCTACTTTTTTATTCTATTTTGATCATAATTCACAAGTTCTATGCTTTGTTTGATTGTTGTATAAATCATAGATCTACATTGGGCCGCCTAGGAAATTAATTTATTTTGCTTACGTTTTAGAATGAGTTTAATTAATAATTTGTTATATAAAATTAATTCATATTTTTAATAAATCAAATAATACATAGAATAATTCAATCAAATCAAAACACTTAAAACTGCACCATTCTTAATTAAATACTATCTATACTATATAAACCACATTTAGATCCATTTTTTCGTGTTCATTTTTTCATGCGTATATAATTTAAAGTAATTTACAATTTATTTGATTGAATATTATAATATAAAATAATTTATAAATTAACATTAATTCATATATAATATATAATTAAATTTAATAAATTCAATTAGAATAAATAATAAATTATTTATTTTCTTTTAGACTTCATATCCCTAATATAACGAATTACAATTAATGTAGTATAATTTGTAAAACCCGGTTAATTAACGGCTAATTAACCCATAAATGAGAATTTATTCTGGAAAGCCTAAAATGTGATTTTTATGGCTAAATATGATAGAGGAGATTGAGACGAGAATTTTGGTACCAATTTTATAGAATTCGGACCAAGA
>NC_029774.3:37061448-37062910 GCF_000817695.3 Arachis duranensis
GTCAATTGGACCCAAAGTGGGCCCTTGGCCCAACATAACTTAACCAAAACCCTAGTTTTCAGCACTCTCTCTCCTCATTTGTTACACACACAAGCTGAAATTAGAGAGAAAGGGAGGAAGAACACTCTCTCAAGTTCTCTCGCTTGGTTGATCTTCAAACCACCATAACTTTTGATCTAGAGCTCCGATTGCCGCTCCGTTTGCGGCCACGCGTTCACCGCGGAGAGCTCTACAAAACCCATACAACCAATCTTGAGGTAAGCCACGTGTTGCTGTTCGAAATCTCAGCCCTTATTTTCGAGTTTCATGGGTGAAATGTTGAGATTTTGGGTTCTTTGATGTTATAGGACCAAACTCTCTTGAAGGAGAAGGTTAATCTTGTCTCCTTGGACCTTGGGTAAAGAGGTAAGGAAGGTAAGTTGATGTGTGCATTGTATGATGACACAAGTGATTGGATGAATTTCAGATAATGAATATGCGAATGCTTGGGTTGATTATTGAATAATAATGTTTGAGGAGTTGAAGTGTGGAATTTGGTAATTTTGGGTGAAAATTATGTAGATGAGGTATGTTTGGTTTTGGTTGAGAAATATTATGTGGTCATATATGTGACTATGGTTATTGATGTCTTGATGGTATGATGATGCATGAGTGGTATATATATTATGATATATGCTTGAGGAATGATTAAGGTTGATTTGTGGGTGAAACCACGTGATAGTGAGTATGATATTGATTATGTGTAATGATGATTGATTGGAAATGGTATTGTTGGAAATTGGGATGAGGAAAGATGTATGACATGTTAATGTGTTTGTAATTAAGCCAATTGTTTGAAAGGGGTAAAAATGGTTATATGGCGACTTTGTGAATCGTGGCAAATTGTTAATGTGTGAGTTGAGGAGGCTTGATGTGGAATTTGATATATTTAGATTGATTTCAAAGAAAAGGGATGAAAATGGCATGTTTTGATTGATTTTGAAAAGAGTTGGAAATGGCTTGTTTTAAAATGGCACTTTGTGGTTTTTATGAAAAATATGGTTTTTGGGCATACATTGGTGGGACATAACTTGGACTACGGATCTCTGTTTTGTGCCAAATCTATTTAGAAATGAAATTGGATCCGGGATGTCCATGCCGTTTGAAGAACGGGTGAAAAATGATTTAAAATGAGGAAGTTATGTCCGTCGGAAGATTGGGGTCTAAATCTGTGAATTCTGCAAATTTTAACTTAGAAAATTTTTAGCAGAATGACCCCTTGCGCGTGGGCGCACCTGGCGCGTACGCGCCGATCTTCCAGAAAGCGTCATCCACGCGAGCGCGTGATGTGCGCGGGCGCGCCGATGGTGCTGCACCCAATGCCCAGCCATTTCCAGAGAGTTATGCCAGAACTGTGCCAGTGTTGTGCCTGGGGCACGAGAACACCCACGCGTACGCGTGGTTGACGCGTGCGCGTCGTTTG
>NC_029774.3:37063765-37070981 GCF_000817695.3 Arachis duranensis
GAGTATAACTCGAGTTGGGGATGCGTGACAGAGGGACAGTCCAATGGTTAGCTACCAGGACTTGTCAGGTTTGCTCTATAACCGACAGATGATATCATCAGTCACTAGGGACAGGCATTCATCATATGCATACTATATGAATTGTTTGAGATTGCCTACTTGACTGCATACTATTTGCTAATTGTCTAACTGCCTTAATTGCTCCTAATTGTAGATTTCTTGTTTGATATAATTGTGTTTGCTACATTATACTCCTGTTGGTGGTTGGGAGGTTTGAAGGAATTGGAAAGGGAAGTATTAGTTAGACTGAAGTATCTTTAGTCAGATGCCCTTTATGGTTTATCTTGTTTATAAGCTTTGATATTATCTGGAGGAAGTTCTAGGATTGCCTTCGGTTTTCCTCTATTATTATGTATTATATATGTGGAAGCTGTTACCATGCTGGGGACCTCTAGTTCTCACCCATGCGGATTTTGTGGTTTTCAGATGCAGGACGTGAGGTTTCTCGCTGAGGCATGTTGGAGACTTCTAGATTTGTCAGCCGGATCTTGAGTCTTGATATTCTTGTTTTTGACACTCCTTTGTATATATATAATCACGCGTTGGTTATCCTTGTTCGTTACGTTATCGATCGGAGTGTTACGCTTTCGAGTTGCGATTTTTATTTACCCCTTTTTCTACAAAGGCTCCTAGTTATAATCAATCATTCATACTACTATATGTACTAAACTTTTATTTTAGAGGTCGTAATACCTTGCCATCTTTGAATTATGACTTAAGCATAATACTCTGTATGGTAGGGTGTTACATAATTAATTAAGTAATATAAATTATAATAAATTATATTGATATTTAAATATTTAATCAAATCAATTAGTTGAAATAATTAAGTCATTGCAATAAATTGTATTGAATGGGTTAAAATAATTAAATCGGAAAACACTTTTCGAAGCATGCCACGCCAGCTCCATCATTAAGTGCATAAATCCAATTTTTATATAATAGAATAGATCCCAGAAATCATAACCTATATTAATAAAAAACATAATAATCCAATCCAAGATGTCATTGGCTCTTTGGGAAATAGTGAAATTAACAGTAAGAACAACTTTTTTGTATTACAAGAATGAACAGCGTAAAACTCAGGCTAATACACAAATAAATAAATACTACAAAATGGAGAAGAGGAGAAGACCTACCTGAAGCACGAACAGAACGAACAAAGTTGTCAGCGGCGAGGGAAGGTTCCAGCTAACGGATGAAGACAAAATGAACAGAGATGTCAGGTGACGAGGGAAGCACGAAGAAGTTCTTAACAGTGACGGTTACGGTGACAGTGACGGAGGCACGATGAACACAGAGAGAGCGCTCTCGAACAGCGGAGACAACTTCAAGCTCCTGCGACGGTGCCGAGCTTCCACACGAGATGCCTGTACATGCGAGGGGGCTGTCGGGTTAAGGTGGCTGCGGTGGTTGACGTGGTGGCGGGGCTGCGGTGGCTGCAGGCTGCAGGCAGCAGGCGGCGGGGCTGGGTCAATGGGTGGGTAGGGCTTGAGTTGATTTTTTCTTTCAATTTCAGAGAGGAATGGGCTGCAGTGCATTGGGTTTCACGACAATGGTAAAAAAAATAGACTAAATCCCCATAGTGGTCCCCAGATTCAGTCTGTGCACCGATTTAGCCCCTGAGATTTCAATTGCACTATTTATGTCCTCTAGATTGCGATCCAGACACCATAATGGTCCTTCGATGAATTTCTGGCATGACTCAGCGACGGCCTTGCTTATGTGGCATAGCCACTGCCATGTTGGACATTCGAAACGACGTCATTTCATGGGGCAAACGTTTGAAAGCCCAAATATTTCTGCTTTGATCACAGTGAGTGTAATAGTTACTTAGGTAAAGGATTTGGCATTCGTTACGTCTTCTCCATATTTTCTCACCTCTCTCAACGCTTGGTCTGCTCCTCCATAATCTGAATAGTGGTGACAGGCAAGGGTACTGCTGCTTGCTCCCTAGTTTCTTAACATTTGTACTGAACTTGGGGGAAAGTTCGTGGTTCATCATTGAAGCAATGACTAAGAAACCGTTTAATCTAACTTCAAGATACAAATTTTATTTTATTTTTTTATTTTTGGATCATTTTTCATTCTTAATATGGCCGATTGTTAAAGTTACTTGAACATGATGCATCTTGTTTGTGTTAGAATCCATATGTTGTTAGGGTTTTAGTCTTTTCCTTCTTCAAAACAGTAATGGATGCTCTGTTTCTTTTCAATAGAACAAGGGGTAATCTCTGACTTTGTATAATGTGTATGTTAGTTGTTGTTTTTGTGTTTCCTGCGTGTTAAATTTATTTTTTCCTCTGTTATGTTGCAGATGGACGTGAAAATGTTAGACATAATGTTTTATCATGGGAGAAATTTTGAGAAGGGTAAGGATGCGAGATGGACATACACACCTGACAATAGGCACTGTTTGGGTGATCTGGATGTGGATAGGTTGGATGTATTTTACTTGAGAAATTACTTCAAAGAGCTAGGCTATGAGATGATGAAGGAGGTTTGGTGGCAGGTCCCAGGGATGAGCATAGAAGTAGGTTTGAGGCGTTTAGACTCTGATAACGAGTTGAGAGAGATGTGTTGTCATGATGGAAAGAACAATGGGGTAGTGGATGTCTAAGGGAGTATTCTTTACTCAATCTTTAAATTTCTTTCCATTTCAATTTTTAATAATGTTTGTCATCAAGGGGGAGATTGATGAGTTTGGAAAACTCTAATTTAAATTGATGATGATCAAACATTATTAACAGCAAAATAATTAATCTAATTTTTATATATATATGATAATTAAATTAATTTTGCTGTGCAGGTTTTATTTGGGCTGAAAATAAAATTCTGGTGCAAGCCCAATTCAGCCTTGGTATTAGTATATTATGATCATATATGGCTGAAACCATTGGACCGAAATAAAAATGTTACTAGCCCAATGATTAAAATATTCAGCATTAACTTCTTGTGGCTAAATGGAAAATAAATAACTTGGGCCAGAATGAGTTTAAATGCTCTGAGCCCAAAAATTGTTCCTCATGCATGATCCGAAAAATACTTCATCAGGAAAGCAAATGTTGATATTTACCTATGCCTTCCAACGGATCTTAATTCCAACCATGTGATGGATTTCAAATTCATTCAATTACCATTTATTGCATGGGAACTATGAGAGAGAATTTGACAAGTTGATTTGATGGGATTAGCAATGCTACACGCTACTCCACCTAAGGGATGTAAAAGCAATTCACTTTAATTAATTTACTCAGATACACTTGATTGCTTTTCTTCATACTTTCTTCTCTCTCATTTCTTTCTTTGCTTCGATTATTGTCCAAGAAACCATGAAAGCAAAATGGAGCTACCGAAGTGAAGGAAGAACACTCTACAAGACCATCAAAATGATGGCAAGAAAACATAACAAAAGAAAAGAATGCTATGGCTGAGATTATCACCAAAAGTGGTAAGATTTGGTGAAGTAATCTCGGATCCTTCATACTCAAAAAGAAAGAAGAAGTTTCGGCCAGCAAGGAGGAGATTCTTGGAGGTATGGCTTGTCTCTGATTCTGCTCAACCACCACAGGAAGTATCTAGAGTGGCGAAGTGGTGGAAGAGGCAGAGATTGGAGCAGATGAAGCCATCATCATCATGAAGCATCAAGGGCCAGAAATCCATCTTGGAGAACAAGCCAAGGATGGAGCGCTCGGATTGATGAAGAATGATGACCAAGGAAGAACTAGAGGTACTTGCATGTTGGGTTTTGCATGAGTTTCCTATTCTCTCTCTGTGGCCAAACCGGTTCTGTTTTGAAGGAAAGGAAGTTAAGCTTGGTTTTGTTTCAACTGTGAAGGATTTTCTTCTCTATAAAAGGGGTGAATAGTCACGGTTTGATTCAAGGAAAGAAAGTGAGAGTGCAAGGCACAGAAGTCTCATAGCTACCTAAGCTTACAGATTTTCTTCTCCTTCAATGTATTCTGTTTTGTAATTTTTCTGTTTAATTTTGTCATGTCTTGAGTCTCATGAAAAAAGGCAAACAGTGAGGTTTGTAAGAAAAAGTCATAGAGCGAAAAAAGGCAGAGAGTGCAAAATTAAAAGAAAAAGCCATAGATGTCCTTAGAGTTCCTTTGTTCATCTATGTTGTGTTTCATGATTCTGTGGGAATCTCCTTGTAAGTTGGGTTAGCACTTTACAATTTGTAATCTGGATGATTATAGTGAAATTTCATCATTGTTGTGATGGAGACTGGATGTAGGCTGCATTGCACTTAGCAGCTGAACCAGGATATATCTGGGTGTAATCTTCTCTCTCTACTTCTTCATTTCTGTTTCTGCTGCACAGGAGCTAAAATAAAAAATGTCTCGTGGCTAGGGACAAGACAAAAATAGAAAAGTCTCCTCAAAGACCAGAAAGTGTAATCAAGAAAAAGGTGGCTAAGATTCAACCCCCTTCTCTTAGCCACTGAAACCATCAATTGGTATCAGAGCATGGTCTCAAAGAGATCAAGCTTTTCAGCTAGGAGAAAAGATCCTCATGGCAGAAAGCAGTGGCTCAAATCTGATATCGTACAATCTCACAGAAGGGCAGTCAAGCAACAGACCGCCTCTTTTCAATGGGAAAAACTATACCTATTGGAAGGAGAGAATGAAGATCTTTGTGCAAGCAGTAGACTACAGGCTTTGAAAGATCATCCTGGAAGGACCACAGTTTCCTACTAATACAAGTGCTGAAGGAGTAGTCACTCTTAAACCAGAAGCAAGCTGGACCGAAGAAGATAGGAAGAAAGTGGAGCTAAATGCCAAGGCCATAAATCTACTCAACTGTGCTATCAGCTTCGAGGAGTACCGACGGGTATCACGATGCACAACGACAAAGGAAATATGGGATAAATTACAAATCACTCATGAAGGAACCACCATTGTAAAGAAGACTCGGATAGACATGTTAAATAGGGAATATGAAATGTTTACAATGAAGGAAGGAGAATACATTGATGAACTGTTTGAACGGTTCAACACCATCACTGTTGGCTTGGATGCTATGGGAGTAACACATTCTGATTCTGTGCTTGTGAGAAGAGTGCTGAGATGTCTCACTAAAGAGTGGGAAACAAAAGCTTTAATTATTTCTGAGAGCAGTAATCTTGATTCCATGACACTTGATGATTTGAGAGGAAACCTTCTTGCTTTTGAAAACACTTATTTAAAAAAAGAGTCAAAAAAAGAAAGGAATTGCATTTTCTTCTATAACTAACCCTCTGGATGATGAATCCAGTGATAACTCCTCTGAAAATGAATTTGTGTTGTTTGCCAAAAAATTCAGGAAAATGGTAAAGTTCAAAGGCAAAGGCGGCAGCTCAAGGAAAATGAAGAAAGACCTTAGCAAAGTGACTTGTTTCAACTACAAGGAAATGTGGCATTACAAATCTAATTGTCCTAAGTTAAAAAGGGAGGAGAAGAAAAAAGGAGGAAAGAAGAAGGGTCTGATGGCATCATGGGAACACTTGGAAAATGACTCAGACAGTGATGAAGAATCTGAGACTAAGTCACAGTCTTGCCTCATGGCAAATCATATAGATCAGGTATTTTTTTAAAACCCTGACACTGAAGACCTTCATCTTATGATAGATCATCTTTCTGAAAAAATAAGATGTTTTCTGACTGATAATCAAGATCTTGAACAACAAATCTTCATTCTTAAAGCTGAAAATGATTTTCTCAAAGAAAAGCTAAGGGAGGCCGAAACTGCTTGTGATCTTGTGGAAGAAAATAGGCAGTTGAAAGCTCAACTTAGAAGCTATGAAAGTGATCACTCTATAATTGCATATGTAAACTATTTTAAAGAAAATGAAGAGTTGCTAAAAAAGGTCAAAAGTCTTGAAAATGACTTAGCCAAATTTACTCAAAGTTCTGAAAATCTAAATCAAATTTTAGCTAGTCAAAAACCACTCTTTGATAAAGCTGGTTTGGGGTTTTATAAATCTGATAGGAAACCTTCTTTTAAAGATAAAGCTTCTTCATCCAATGACACAAGGTTTCAAGATCCCACCTACTTTAACAAAACAGCAACTCCAAGGTTTTGTAGATTGTGTAACCGAAGTGGTCATTTTCCCGTTCAATGTTTCTTTGGTGAAAGAATGATTGGTGATAAAGTTTACAAGGTTGTTTTTTATTACAATGATTTGGGACATAAGAGATGGTTTAACGTGAAAGGATCCAAGAAAATTTGGATACCTAAGGTCACTTGAGCTTACTTTGTAGGTATGCCTAGCATCCAAAAGGAAAATATGTGGTTCATGGACAGCGGATGCTTTAGGTATATGACCGAAAAGACAACCTTCTTCATAAAGCTTGATGAATATGATGGAGGACTTGTCACTTTCGGTGATGATGGAAAAGGAAAGATAGTGGCTCTTGGAAAAGTTGGTAAAAACCTTTCATCTTGTATAAATGATGTTCTTCTTGTCAATGGTTTGAAACATAATTTACTTAGTGTAAGTCAATTGTGTGATTTAGGATTTGAAGTAATTTTTAGAAAATTTGTATGCTTGGTTGTTTGTGAAAAAACTGGGGATATTCTTTTTGAAGCTAAGAGATGCAACAATGTGTATGGATTAACTCTTGAGGACTTGAAAGAACAAAATGTAACATGTTTCACGTCTCTTAAATCTGAAAAATAGCTATGGCATAGAAAGTTGGGTCATGCTAGCATGTACCAAATTTCTAAGCTAGTGAAGAAAAATCTGGTTAGAGAAATTCCTAAAATTAAATTTGATAACGATCTTACATGTGATGCTTGTCAATTAGGCAAACAAGTCAAATCCTCTTTTAAACCAAAAGATGGAATTTCTACCAAAAGGCCATTAGAGATGTTACACATTGATCTTTTTGGTCCAACTAGAACCCAAAGTCTAAGAGGTAAACACTATGGTTTAGTAGTGGTTGATGATTACTCTAGATTTGGATGGGTATTTTTTCTTGCTCATAAAAATGATGCTTTCCATGCTTTCTCAACCCTTTGCAAGAAAATTCAAAATGAAAAAGATTTAAAAGTAGCTCATTTGAGAAGTGATCATGGAAAAGAATTTGAAAACCAAGACTTTGAAAAATTCTGTGATGACTTTGGAATTTCTCATAATTTTTCATGCCCTAGAACACCTCAACAAAATGGA
>NC_029774.3:37071080-37071728 GCF_000817695.3 Arachis duranensis
CTTAAAGAACATAGAACCATAGAGGAATCCATACATGTTACTTTTTGTGATTCTAACTTAATTCCCAGTACTGTGATAGAGAGTGATTCAGATTGTGAAGAAGCTGGAACAAGCAAAGAAAATCCCAAGTCTGCCCAAATTGAAGAATCTGCCAGTCCAGAATTGTCTCGTCAGATTGGAGGAGACATTTCCATTTTGTCTCATGAGATAGCACGAGAAACTGAAACAGTAAGACCAACAGAAACTCATCAAAGCTCAACACCACAAAGGAAGCCTAGAGAATGGAAGTTTATGAGGGGTTATCCTCATGACTTCATAATTGGTGATCCCTCCCAAGGAGTGACAACAAGATCCTCAACCAAAAGACAATCCAAACCAAGCAACAATGTATTTTTGTCACAAATGGAGCCCAATAATGTGAAGGAAGCTCTTGAAAATCCATCATGGGTCAAGGCCATGCAAGAGGAACTCGCTCAATTTGACAAAAATGAGGTTTGGACATTAGTACCTCATCTGGATGGTAAGAAAGTTATGAGTACTAAGTGGGTGTTTAAAAATAAACTTGGTGAGGATGGACAAGTTGTTCGTAACAAGGCTAGATTAGTGGCCCAAGGTTACGATCAAGAAGAGGGAATAGATTTTGATGAA
>NC_029774.3:37071882-37082852 GCF_000817695.3 Arachis duranensis
CAAGCTCCAAGAGCTTGGTATGAAAGGCTTAGTGCCTTCCTATTAGAAAATCAATTTCAAAGGGGTACCACAGACACAACTTTATTTATTAAAGCATCTAATGATGATATTCTTCTAGTTCAAGTTTATGTGGATGATATTGTGTTTGGATCGGCCAATGAGTCCTTGTGTGAAGAGTTTGGAAAACTCATGACTAGTGAGTTTGAAATGAGTTTAATGGGGGAGCTAACCTTCTTTCTTGGCCTCCAAATTAAACAAACTCCTAGTGGTACTTTTATTCACCAAGGAAAGTATGCAAAAGAACTTATCAAAAAGTTTGGCCTAGAAAATTCTAAACCAATGGGAACACCAATGCATCCAAACAATAAACTTGAAAAAGATGATGATGGCAAAGATATGGATGAAACACAGTATAGAGGAATGATTGGTTCACTAATGTATCTTACATTCTCTAGACCGGATATTGTTCAAAGTGTGGGTGTATGTTCAAGATTTCAATCTCACTCAGAAGAATCACATCTTTTGGCTGTTAAGCGTATCATTAGATACATTAAGGGAACATGTGATTATGGCTTATGGTATTCAAAATCTGATAATTTTTGTGCAGTAGGGTTTTGTGATGCAGATTATGCGGGAGATAGGGTGGATAGAAGGAGCACCTCCGGCATGTGTTACTTCCTTGGAAGCTCACTTAACATGTGGTCAAGCAAAAAACAAGCCACAGTGGCTCTATCTACAGCTGAAGCTGAATATATTTCTGCATCCACTTGTTGTTCACAATTGATTTGGTTGAAAACTCAAATGGAATATTACAAATTAAAAATCAATAGTATACCCCTATTTTGTGACAATATGAGTGCTATAAACATTTCTAAAAATCCTGTTTTGCACTCAAGAACTAATCACATTGAGATCAAATATCATTTTATTAGAGAACATGTGCAAAAGGGTACTATTGATATTCAATTTGTAAAATCTGAAGATCAACTTGCAGAAATTTTTACAAAACCCCTCTTTGAAGACAGATTCTGTTCTCTAAGAAAAAGCTTGGGAATGTTTGATTTAAGCTCTGTTGAAAATATGTGAAATTCTAACTCTGCTTGGTTTTGTCTCATAGGAATGGACGAGATAAAAATACAAGCATGTTGGAGAAGTTGTAATTAAAGGAGAAGCTGCGCAGAATTAATAACTCATGGACCCCACAAAATCCCTTTGATCCCATCATGACCATTTTGCTGATTTCTCATTTTATGATGATCAAGATCTTTTTGTTGTCCTATCAAATCTTATTGAAAGTGGTTATTGTCAAATCAAATTCATCTCTCCATCTAATCCCTTGATTCTAGGAAACCACTTTTTCAAATTCTTGAAAATCTTCTGGTTAATAACCGCGCCCATAATGGTCATTAACTTCCTCCACTATCTCTCTCCAATCAGCATTTAATGCCTCTCTAACCTCCCTCCACTCACTACACTCTCGGGCATCACTTCATCTTCCAACCCTATTCTTTCCCTTCACTATGAAAAAGAAAACGGCACCTAGAAGAAGTGGCCGAACCTCTATTCCAAAAAGTCCTCCTTTTTCATCACCTCAAACTCACACCCATATCCATCTTCATTCTACATCCTCCTCAACTCATACACCACCCTCCAAAAAGACCGAAACTATGCGCCGGAAAGTTATTGCTCGAAAAACTTCAGGGAGAGGAAAGACAGAAAAGAACAAGCAATCGAGTGTTGAAGAAGATGAAGAGGAATCACACACCTCACTCCCTCCATCACCACACAAAAAATCCACCCCACATGCATCTGAAAAAGGTTCTCAGAGGACGAAAAGTTTTATGTTGCATGATACTAGAGAACCTGCAAATTTGGATTCACTAGAATTCAAAAACAAATTTCACAAAACTCACTCACATTTTGATCCCTCTCGGTTCTACTCTTGTGCCTTTTACAAATTCCACAAAGAGGTTTTGCTGAAACGTCATCTCTGCCCATCATACTTGGTAAATCTTGAAAATCTTGCCACCAAAGGAATCAACTTTTCTTCGTTATTCAATGCCCTGAAGTGGACTCCATTGGTTCACATTCAAAAATTTGTTTACCCGGGGCTGGTCCGGGAATTTTATGCAAACATGCATTTGATTGATGGCTCAATTCATTCTTATGTCAAGCGTGTTTACATGACTCTCAATCCTCAAACCATAAGCGCTGCTCTTGGGTATGAGGATGAAAGACCAAAAGTTTACATGATTGATAAATGGGATGATCAGGTTGGAGTCACACAGAAAACTGTCTTGCAACACATATGTGCAAATCTTTCTGGATTAGATGGATTAATTCCAACCCATCGAGCACTCGGTCCTGAGAACTCACTTCTGCACCAGATCATTACTCACATTCTCACTCCACAAAGTGGGTCTCATCACAAAGTAACAGTTTCTGACTCTATTATTCTCTTTGCCCTTGTTACTTCTTCTCCAATTTCATTTGCTTATATTATGATACGTCATATGTGGGAAGCAGTTAAAAGTACAAAAAAGGCTAATCTTCCTTATGGAATGTTTCTCACATGTATCTTTGAGTATTTTAAGGTTGATTTATCTAATGAAGTTGTTGAGAACAAAACTTCAATGATTAAAGGAAGAGGAGTTTCGGGTAAGAAAAGTAAGCGCTCAATGCCCTCCGAGCCTCAATCAGCGATCTTGAGAGTCGACCCCCTGAACCTTCCAAAGTGACTGCATCAATCAAGGAAGTTCTTAATGAATTCCTCAACATGTCAAAGTTAATGGTTCAATCCCACAAGGCTGCCCGAAAGTTAGCATATGAAAATGAAAAGGCCTGGAGGAAATGTCATGAAAGGGTGGGCTTCATGGTTCAAAGCTTTGAGGATGAGATGGGGACAGAGGATAAAGAAGAAGATTCTGACTCGGAGTTCAATCTTTCTGACGATTGATGATTGCTTCTTTGTTCTCTTTGATATTGGCACTTTTAGGCTCAATTTGATACTCTGTTTTGTTAGGTTGGATACTGCTAGTACCATAACCTTGTGATACTTTGACACTTTTTGGGTTATATATGGTATGTTCTGTTTCCTTTGTCGAGATTCATTTTGCAGGTGACCCCTTTGATGACAAAAGGGGGAGAATAAGGATAAAAAAATTGAAACTGGAACAGGGGATTTGAGAACAGGGAACAGGGGATGAAATTTTCATCTTGTGAAAATTCATGATCACCTCTGTTGATTGATTGAGAATGCATTTGGTTTATCTTGATTACTGCCAATTTTTTATATTTATCTTGGTAAAATGTGTTTACTACTTACCTTGATAAAATGATTTATGTTGGATGTATTTTTGGCAGTTCCTTTAGTTCTTAATGATGAAAGTTGCTGTGTCTGGAAAGATTATGTCATGATTGAAAAATATTTTTTTCTACCAAGAGTGCTCTGATTCATTGAAAAATATTTTTTAACTAATTTAAACAGCAAAGTCTTTTGTCAAAAACAGATTTTGATTGATTATGGTATGTTTGAGCAGAAAATCAAACTTGTGATAGCAAATAAGTTTTGTATATCATTCAAATCTGCTCATAAATCAAGCATTTAGCATCATGGAATGAATATGCTAAATAACATTGTTACTTGAAGCTTGATTTAAATTGTTACAGGTATAAAGCTTCCCTTGTTAAAAATGACATATATTAAGGGGGAGCTATGTGACAATTTGAAAGGGGGAGAAATTCAAAATATTCAAAGGGAGTATTCTTTACTCAATCTTTAAATTTCTTTCCATTTCAATTTTTAATAATGTTTGTCATCAAGGGGGAGATTGATGAGTTTGGAAAACTCTAATTTAAATTGATGATGATCAAACATTATTAACAGCAAAATAATTAATCTAATTTTGATCTATATATGATAATTAAATTAATTTTGCTGTGCAGGTTTTATTTGGGCCAAAAATAAAATTCTGGTGCAAGCCCAATTCAGCCTTGGTATTAGTATATTATGATCATATATGGCTGAAACCATTGGGCCGAAATAAAAATGTTGCTAGCCCAATGATTAAAATATTCATCATTAATATGAAGTTAGCTTCTTGTGGCTGAATGGAAAATAAATAACTTGGGCCAGAATGAGTTTAAATGCTCCGAGCCCAAAAATTGTTCCTCATGCATGATCCGAAAAATACTTCATCAGGAAAGCAAATGTTGATATTTGCCTATGCCTTCCGACGGATCTTAATTCCAACCATGTGATGGATTTCAAATTCATTCAACTACCATTTATTGCATGGGAACTATGAGAGAGAATTTGACAAGTTGATTTGATGGGGATTAGCAATGCTACACGCTACTCCACCTAAGGGATGTAAAAGCAACTCACTTTAATTAATTTACTCAGATACACTTGATTGCTTTTCTTCATACTTTCTTCTCTCTCATTTCTTTCTTTAATTCGGTTATTGTCCAAGAAACCATGAAAGCAAAATGGAGCTACCGAAGTGAAGGAAGAACACTCTACAAGACCATCAAAATGATGGCAAGAAAACATAACAAAAGAAAAATATGATGTGGCTGAGATTATCACCAACAGTGGTAAGATTTGGTGAGGTCATCTCGGATCCTTCATACTCAAAAAGAAAGAAGAAGATTCGGCCAGCAAGGAGGAGATTCTTGGAGGCATGGCTTGTCTCTGATTCTGCTCAACCACCACAGGAAGTAGCTAGAGTGGCGAAGTGATGAAAGAGGCAGAGATTGGAGCAGATGAAGCCATCATCATCATGAAGCATCAAGGGCCAGAAATCCATCTTGGAGAGCAAGCCAAGGATGGAGCGCTCGGATTGATGAAGAATGATGACCAAGGAAGAACTAGAGGTACTTGCATGTTGGGTTTTGCATGAGTTTCCTATTCTCTCTGTGTGGCCGAACCGGTTCTGTTTTGAAGAAAAGGAAGTTAAGCTTGGTTTTGTTTCAATTGTGAAGGCTTTTCTTCTCTATAAAAGAGGTGAATAGTCACGGTTTGATTCAAGGAAAGAAAGTGAGAGCGCAAGGCACAGAAGTCTCATAGCTACCTAAGCTTACAGATTTTCTTCTCCTTCAATGTATTCTGTTTTGTAATTTTTCTGTTTAATTTTGTCATGTCTTGAGTCTCATGAAAAAAGGTAAACAGTGAGGTTTGTAAGAAAAAGCCATAGAGCGGAAAAAGGCAGAGAGTGCAAAATTAAAAGAAAATGCCATAGATGTCCTTAGAGTTCCTTTGTTCATCTATGTTGTGTTTCATGATTCTGTGGGAATCCCCTTGTAAGTTGGGTTATCACTTTACAATTTGTAATCTGGATGATTATAGTGAAATTCCATCATTGTTGTGATGGAGACTGGATGTAGGCTGCATTGCACTTAGCAGCTGAACCAGGATATATCTGGGTGTAATTTTCTCTCTCTACTTCTTCATTTCTGTTTCTGCTGCACAGGAGCTAAAATCAAAAATGTCTCGTGCCAAGTGACGAGACAAAAATAGAAAAGTCTCCTCAAAGACCAGAAAGTGTAATCAAGAAAAAGGTGGCTAAGATTCAACCCCCCTTCTCTTAGCCACTGAAACCATCATTGTGCATGTTGATGACCAGGTGAGGGATCTTGGAGAGCAAGCCAAGTCGAATTCCAGGATGGTGAAAGACCACCCTATTAAACCTACCACCGAGAAGGACCCTCCGATGAGTTTAAGCATGGTAACATACAAGCCCCAAGCTAAGAGGCATTACCGAAGAAGACGAATGTGAATTCTAACATGGAGTCCGAGTCTAAGCCTAAGTCAAAGTCTAAGCCTAAGATAGTTCCCAAACCCAAACCCATGCCCAGACAGAACAATGTAACTAGGACTAGGAGATACTGTCTAAGGTCTTTAGGGAAAGGTTTTTCAAAAGCAAAAAAAAATGCTGGTGACCATGTTGTTTTATCCTCTGACTCAGACTCTCATGACATAAGAGCCGGATGATAGCTCGGATGAATCGGGCATTGGATATACTGTTCCTTCACATAAGAAGAAAGTCAACAAACCCAATGCAAGGAAGAAGGTCCAGGCAGAAAGTGGAAAGGAAAAAGGGAAGGCCAAGGTCTGTGTTGATGATGATGGATTTGTGGAAGACGTTTCTGATGAAGATGTGGACATCGGATTTGTGGGGGGGAGAAAGGAGGATAACCATGACGCTTTTGATCTAGGGTCAGAATCGGATGGTGCCAATTCATGGTACTCTTTGGAGATGAAAACACCACCTAATTCAGAGGATGAGCTGATTGGAGAAGAAAGATCGAAGGAGGTATTTTCGGTGTTTAGACAGGGTGCTAGGTTTGGGAAATTGCATTTAGAAGTCGGGATAAAGTTCAATACTAAGTAGGAATTCAAGGAGGCAGTGAGGGAGTTCACTATACAAGAAGGGAGACGGATGAGCTTCAGGAAGAACGACGGGAAAAGGGTAAGGGCAGTATGTAAGGTGAAGGATTGCAAGTGGGTCGTGTACGCATCAAGGGACCACAAAGACAGTTGCTGGCAGGTGAAGACATTCTTCAATGATCACACCTATCCACGAAAGGATAGAAACAGGGCAGCAATAGAAATTGGGTTGCAGGTAAATTGGTAAAAAAGCTAAGGAAATATCCCAATTTCAGGAATTGTGAGACTACAACATATTTCAAGACGAAATACGACTTGTTGCTCAATAGGAACTCTATATCACGGGCACTGTGTGATGCTAGGAATATAGTCTATGGGGATGCGGAGGAGCAGTATGCCATGCTTAGGGACTATGGTGAAACACTGTTGAAAACCAACCTGGGATCCACTGTTCAGATTTGCACAAAGCCACAATGACGTTAGGATTTTTGCTAGTAAAGAATTTTATAAAGACAGTCGCGTTGTAGATATAGTTTCTAAACCAACAAAAATCCTTTCGTGCAAACGTTTTGGTTGTCACAAGTAACAAACCCCTTTGAAATTGATAACCGAGTATTCAAACCTCGGGTCGTCTTCTCAAGGAATTGCAGGGAGGTGTGTTCTTATTATTGGCTATGAAAAAGGTAAAATCGGGATTTTGAGGATGAAGAATAAATATGGCAAATAATTTAAATGACAATTAAAATAAATAAACTGTAAAGCAAACTTTTGGTAAGGTATGAGAGATTGGAAGTCCAGACTTTGTTATTCTTAGCAATAATAATGGAAGTTGAATCTTAATTCCACTTAGTCAACCTTTGCTAAAGCAAAGGAAAGTCAAGGGACTAATTAGTTGACCTTCGAATCCTATTTATTTCCTAAGAAAAGGTTGGGATTATTGAAGTTCAGCTTAATTCGCAAAGATAACAGTTATCAATTATGTTGAGCTAAGATAACTCCTGAGTTACTGATTTCTTAACCAAGATCAAAAGAAAAGAAAATTATATCTACTGGAATAAAATGTCTTTAGATTGGGAATAATAGAAAGAAACAATCATAAACTAAATTACCTCAAATATCATTAAATAAAAATGTCAATTCTAACATGGACAATATCAACAGCCAATTGGGCAACATCAATCAAACACAATAAAAGCTTCAGAGTAAACAAAAATAGAAGAGAAATTAAATAGTAAAAGGAAATTAAACCTGGGATCGAGAGTTACTCCTAAAACTAAGAAGTCCTAAATCCTAAATCCTAAAAAGAGAGAGAGAGGAGAGAACCTCTCTCAAAACTAAACCTAAATCATGGAAAGTGACTAAAAAATTCGGATACTTCTCAAGGGATGCATTCCTCCACTTCATAACCTCTGGTCTATGACTTTTGGACCTGGATTTGGGCCAAAAGGGCTTCAGAATCCGCTATGAGCATTTTCTGCAATTTCTGGTGCGTGACCTCTGTCACGCGTCCGCGTGGGTCACGCGGTCGCGTCACCTGGAGTTCTTCTCATCACGCGGTCGCGTGGGTCACGCGTCCGCGTCGTATGCGATTCGCTCAAGTCGCATACTTACTTAATTAATAATTTTGTTGTGCAGATTTTATATTGGGCCGAAAATAAAGGAAATCTACAGCAAGCCCAGTTTGATTAAACATTATTCAGCATTCATACAAATGGTTTTAATCATTGTGGCTGAATTGGTTTGGGTCAGATTTAAATATACAAGCCCAAATGAATGCTTCCTTATGAACTCAATGCATAATCCGAAAAATATATATCAAGAAAGCATCAAGGGCCAGAAATCCATCTTGGAGAGCAAGCCAAGGATGGAGAGCTCGGATTGATGAAGAGTGATGATCAAGAAAGGACGAGAGGTAATTGCATGTTGGGTTTTGCATGGTTATCTCTTCTCTCTCTATGTGGCCGAATCGATTCTGTTTCTTGAAGGAGGAAGAAGTTGGTTTGGGTGTTGGCTTCAAGTGTGGAGGCTGGTGTGTGTTTCAACTGTGAAGGCTTCACCTCTCTATAAAAGGGGTGAACAGTCATGGTTTTGGAGCAAGGAGAAAATTTGAGAGTGCAAGGCACAGAGTTCTCAGAGCTACCTGAGCTAACAGATTTCTCTTCTCCTTCTATGTTTTCTATTTTGTAATTTTTCTGTTTAATTTTGTCATGTCTTGAGTCTCATGGAAAAAAGGCAAACAGTGAGGTTTGTATGAAAAAGCCATAGAGCGGAAAAAGGCAGAGAATGCAAAATTAAAAGAAAAAAAGCCATAGATGTCTTAGAGTTCCTTTGTACATCTGTGTTGTGTTTCATGATTCTGTGGGAATCCCCTTGTAAGTTGGGTTAGCACTTTACAATTTGTAATCTGGATGATTATAGTGAAATTTCATCTTTGTTGTGATGGAGACTGGATGTAGGCTGCACTGCACTTAGCAGCTGAACCAAGATATATCTGGGTGTAATCTTCTCTCTCTCTTCCTACTTCAATTCTGTTTTTACTGTTCAGATGAAAAATAAAAAATGTCTCGTGTCAAGTGACGAGACAAAATGAAAATGTCTCGTGGCTAGGGACGAGCCAAAAAAAAAACAGAAAAGTTTCCTCTAAGTCCAGCAAGTGTTAGCAAGCAAAAAGGGGGCTAAGATTCAACCCCCCTTCTCTTAGCCACTGAAACCATCAATTGGTATCAGAGCTTGGTCTCAAAGAGATCAAGCTTTGCAGCTTGGAGTAAAGATCCTCATGGCGGAAAATAGTGGCGTAAATGTGGTGTCCTATAATCTGACCGAAGGACAATCAAGCAACAGACCTCCTCTTTTCAATGGAAAAAATTATACCTATTGGAAGGAGAGGATGAAGATATTTGTACAAGCAGTGGATTACAGACTTTGGAAGATTATCCTGGAAGGGCCTCAATTTCCAACTACCATAAATGCTGAAGGAGTGGTCACCCTCAAACCAGAAGCAAGATGGACCGAGGAAGATAGGAAGAAGGTAGAGTTAAATGCCAAGGTAGTAAACCTGCTCAACTGTGCTATCAGCTTTGAGGAGTACCGACAGGTATCACGATGCACAACGGCAAAGGAAATATGGGACAAGCTACAAATCACTCATGAAGGAACCACCATTGTAAAGAAGACTCGGACAGATATGTTGAACAGAGAATATGAAATGTTTACAATGAAGGAAGGAGAGTCCATTGATGAACTGTTTGAACGGTTCAACACTATCATTGTTGGCTTAGATGCTCTGGGAATTACACATTCTGATTCTGTGCTTGTGAGAAGAGTGTTGAGATGTCTCACTAAAGAGTGGAAAACAAAAGCCTTAATTATTTCTAAAAGCAGTAATCTTGATTCCATGACACTTGATGATTTGAGAGGAAATCTTCTTGCTTTTGAAAACACTTATTTGAAAAAAGAATCAAAAAAGAAAGGAATTACATTTTCTTCTGTCACTAACCCTCTGGATGATGAATCCAGTGATAACTCATCTGAAAGTGAATTTGTGTTGTTTGCCAAAAAATTTAGGAAAATGATGAAGCACAAAAGCAAAGGCGGCAGCTCAAGGAAAATAAAGAAAGACCTTAGCAAAGTTACTTGTTTCAACTGCAAGGAAATGGGGCATTACAAATCTGATTGTCCCAAGTTAAAAAGGGAGGAGAAGAGAAAAGGAGGAAAGAAGAAAGGTCTGATGGCTTCATGGGAAGACCTAGAAAATGACTCGGATAGTGATGAAGAATCTGAGACTAAGTCACAGCCTTGTCTCATGGTAGATCATGTAGATCAGGTATTTTTTCAAAACCCTGACACAAAAGACCTTCATCTCATGATAGATCACCTCTCTGAAAAAAAAAAGATGTTTTTTGACTGATAATCGAGATCTTGAACAACAAATTTTCATTCTTATAGCTGAAAATGATTTTCTCAAAGAAAAACTAAGGGAGGCCGAAACTGCTTATGATCTTGTTGAAGAAAATAAGCAGTTAAGAGCCCAAATTAGAAGCTGTGAAAATAACCATTCTGTCCTTGCATATGTAGACTATTTTAAAAGAAATGAAGAGTTGCTTGAAGAGGTTAAAAGGCTTAAGGAAGACTTAGCCAAGTTTACACAAAGTTCTGAAAATCTTAATCAAATCTTGGCTAGTCAAAAACCTCTCTATGATAAAGCTGGATTGGGATTTTATAAAACTGATGAGAAACCATCTTTTAAAGATAAACCTTCTTCATCCAATGACACAAGGTTTCAAGATCCCACCTACTTTAACAAAACAGCAACTCCAAGATTTTGTAGATTGTGTAATCGTAGTGGTCATTTTCCAGTTCAATGTTTCTTTGGTGAAAGAATTATTGGTGATAAAGTTTACAAAGTTGTTTTTGATTACAATGATTTGGGACAAAGGAGATGGTTTAACGTGAAAGGATCCAAGAAAATTTGGATACCTAAGGTCACTTAAGCTTATTTTGTAGGTATGCCTAGCATCCAAGAAGAAAGAAAATATGTGGTACATGGATAGCGGATGCTCTAGGCATATGACCGGAAAGA
>NC_029774.3:37083011-37084288 GCF_000817695.3 Arachis duranensis
TTCTTGTACATGGCTTGAAACATAATTTACTTAGTGTTAGTCAATTATGTGATTTGGGTTTTGAAGTTATTTTTAAGAAATGTGTTTGCTTAGTTGTTTGTGAGAAAACTGAGGATGTTCTATTTGAAGTTAAAAGATGCAACAATGTGTATGGATTAACTCTTGAGGATTTAAAAAAACAAAATGTAACATGCTTTACCTCTCTTGAATCTGAAAAATGGCTTTGGCATAGAAAGTTGGGTCATGCTAGCATGTACCAAATTTCTAAGCTAGTCAAAAAGAATTTGGTTAGAGGAATTCCAAACATCAAGTTTGATAAGGACCTTACTTGTGATGCTTGCCAATTGGGCAAACAAGTAAAATCCTCTTTTAAATCAAAAGATGGAATCTCAACCAAAAGGCCGTTGGAGATGTTACATATTGATCTTTTTGGTCCTACTAGAACTCAAAGTTTAGGAGGTAAACACTATAGTTTTGTGGTGGTAGATGATTACTCTAGATTTGGTTGGGTGCTTTTCCTTGCTCATAAGAATGATGCATTTTATGCCTTTTTCACTCTTTGCAAGAAAATTCAAAATGAAAAGGATTTGAAAATTGCCCATTTGAGAAGTGATCATGGAAGAGAATTTGAAAATCAAGACTTTGAAAAATTCTGTGATGACTTAGGGAATCAAGATTTTAAAAAATTCTGTGATGATTTTGGAATTGCACATAACTTTTCTTGTCCTAGAACTCCTCAACAAAATGGGGTAGTTGAAAGAAAGAATAGAAGTCTTCAAGAAATGACTAGGGCAATGCTTTGTGAAAATGATGTACCAAAATTTTTGTGGGCTGAAGCTGTAAACAAAGCATGTTATATTTTGAATAAAATTATCATTAGAAAGTGTTTAAAGAAAACCCCTTATGAGCTATGGAAAGGAACCCCTCCAAATCTTAAGTACTTTCATGTTTTTGGATGCAAATGCTTTGTTCTTAACAATAAAGGAAAACCTTGAAAAATTTGATCCAAAATCCTATGAAAGAATGTTTGTTGGATATTCCACCACAAGCAAGGCCTATAGAGTTTATCTCAAAGAATATAGGACCATAGAGGAATCCATACATGTTACTTTCTGTGATTCTAACTTAATTCCCAGTACTGTAAAGGATAATGATTCAGATTGTGAAGAAAATGGAACAAGTAAAGAAATTTCCAAATCTGTGCAAAATGAAGAATCTGTCAGCCCAATTTTGTCTCGTCAGATTGGAGGAGACATTTCCATTTTGTCTCCTGAGCA
>NC_029774.3:37084421-37123068 GCF_000817695.3 Arachis duranensis
GTATTTAAAAATAAACTTGGTGAGGATGGACAAGTTGTTCGTAACAAGGCTAGATTAGTGGCCCAATGTTACGATCAAGAACAGGGAATTGATTTTGATGAGTCTTTTGCTCCGATAGCTAGAATGGAAGCAATTAGGTTGCTTCTTGCCTATGCTGCCCATAAAGGTTTCAAAATATTTCAAATGGATGTCAAATGTGCTTTCCTTAATGGCTTTATTGATAGAGAAGTGTATGTGGCTCAACCCCCTGGTTTTGAACATAAAGATTTCCCAAATCATGTTTTTAAACTCTCAAAGGCCATTTATGGCCTTAGGCAAGCTCCAAGAGCTTGGTATGAAAGGCTTAGTGCCTTCTTATTAGAAAATCATTTTCAAAGGGGAACCACTGACACTACTTTGTTCATTAAAGTTTCTAATGATGACATCCTTTTTGTTCAAGTTTATGTGGATGATATTGTGTTTGGATCGGCCAATGAGTCCTTGTGTGAAGAGTTTGGAAAACTCATGACTAGTGAGTTTGAAATGAGTTTAATGGGAGAGCTAACTTTCTTTCTTGGCCTCCAAATTAAACAAACTCCTAGTGGTACTTTTATTCACCAAGGCAAGTATGCAAAAGAATTGATAAAGAAATTTGGCTTAGAAAATTCCAAACCAATGGGAACACCAATGCATCCAAACAATAAACTTGAAACGGATGATAATGGCAAAGACGTGGATGAAACACGGTATAGGGGAATGATTGGTTCATTAATGTATCTTACCTCCTCTAGACCGGATATAGTTCAAAGTGTGGGTGTATGTTCAAGATTTCAATCTCACCCAAAAGAATCCCATCTATCGGACGTTAAACGCATCATTAGATATATTAAGGGAACATGTGATTATGGCTTATGGTATCCAAAATCTGATGATTTTTATGCAGTAGGGTTTTGTGATGCAGATTATGCGGGAGATATAGTGGATAGAAGAAGCACCTCCGGCATGTGTTGCTTCCTTGGAAGCTCACTCAACATGTGGTCAAGCAAGAAACAAGCCACAGTGGCTCTATCCACAGCTGAAGCTGAATATATATCCGCATTTGCTTGTTGTTCACAATTAATTTGGTTAAAAACTCAATTGGAGGATTACAAATTAAAGATCAATAGTATACCATTATTTTGTGATAACATGAGTGCAATAAACATTTCAAAAAATCCTGTTCTGCACTCAAGAACAAAGCACATTGAAATCAAATATCATTTTAATAGAGAACATGTGCAAAAGGGTACTATTGATATTCAATTTGTAAAATCTAAAGAACAAATTGCTGATATTTTTACAAAACCCCTCTGTGAAGATAGATTCTGTTTGTTAAGGAAAAGCTTGGGAATGTTTTATTTAAATCATGTTGAAAATTTGTGAATGTCTGATTCTGTCCAGCTTTATCTCATAGGAATGGACGAGATAAAATCAAGGCATGCTAGAGGAGCTATGATTAAGGGGGAGGCTGCACAGACTTTGCTTCTGATGGGCCCCACAAAATCTTATTTGACCCTACCTTGACTTTTATTGATCCCTCATTTTATGATAATCAAAATCTTTTTGATTGTCATTTCAAATCTTATTGGAAGTGGTTATTGTCAAATCAAATCCCTCTCTCCATCAACTCCCTTGATTCTAGGAAACCACCTTTTTCAAAAACCCTTTGTTTAATAACCGCGCCATTATGGTTATTAACTTCCCATCATCTCTCTCCAATCCACATTTATTGCACCACTAACCTCCTTCCCTCCTCACTCTCTTTCGGCACTCCCATCCTTTCATATTCAACTTCTCCCTTCATCCTACCATGAAAAAGAAAATGGCACAAAAGAGAAGTGGCCGAACCCCCATTCCAAAAAGTCCACCTCTCTCATCACCTCAAACTCATACACACATTCATCTTCATTCTACTTCCTCTTCTACTCATTCACCTCCTTCCAAAAGAACCGAAACCATGCGCCGCAAGGTTATTGCTCAGAAAACTTCAGGGAGAGGCAAGACGGGAAAGAACAAGCAATCTAGTGTTCAAGAAGAAGAAGAAGAATCACTTACCTCGCAACCTTCATCACCACCGAAAAGATCTACTCCACATCCAAAAGACTCTCAGAAAAAGCAGAAAAGCTTTGTACTGCATGATACAAGAGAACCTGAAAATTTGGAGTCACTAGATTTCAAGAACAAATTTCACAAAACTCACTCCCATTTTGATCTCTCTCGGTTCTATTCATGTGCTTTCTATGAATTTCATAAAGAGGTTTTGCTGAAACGTCCTCTCTGTCTCTCTTACTTGGTAAATCTTGAAAAACTGGCCACCAAAGGAATCAACTTTACTTCCATGTTTGATGCTCTGAAGTGGACTCCACTGATTCACATTCAGAAATTTGTTTACCCGGGGCTGGTCTGGGAATTCTATGCAAACATGCGTTTGATTGATGGCTCAATTCACTCTTATGTCAAACATGTTTACATGACCCTCAATCCTCAAACCATAGGCGCTGCCCTTGGATATAAAGATGAAGGGCCAAAAGTTTACATGGTTGATAAGTGGGATGATCAAGTTGGCATTGCACAACAAACAGTCTTGCAACACATCTGTGCAAATCTCTCTGGTTTGGATGGACTAATCCCAACTCATCGAGCACTGGGCCCTGAGAACTCTCTGTTGCTCCGTATCATCACTCACATTCTCACTCCACAAGGCGGTTCTCACCATAGAGTAACAGTTTCTGATTCTATCATTTTATTTGCTCTTCTTACTTCTTCCCAAATTTCATTTGCTTATATTATGATACGTCATATGTGGGAAGCAGTGAAAAGTACCAAAAAAGCTAATCTTCCTTATGGCATGTTTCTCACATGTATATTTGAGTATTTTAAGGTTGATTTGACTAATGAATCTGTTGAGAACAAGGTTTCAATGATTAAAGGAGGAGGAATTTCGGGCAAGAAAGGCAAGAAATCTGTCCCTTCTGAACCATCTCTCAGTGATCTAGAGAGCCATCCTGAACCCTCAAATGTTACTGCATCAATCCGGGAGGTTCTCAATGAGATGCGTAACATGTCCAAGTTGATGTTCAAATCCCACAAGACTGCCAGAAAATTGGAATATGAACAGGAAAGCGCTTGGAAGAAATGTCATGATAGAGTTGGCTTCATGATTAAGAGCTTTGATAATGAAATGGGAACAGGGGATTACGAAGCTGATTCCGGTTCAGAATTCAATCTTTCTGATGATTGATGATTGTTTTTTTACTTTTATTTGATATTGGCTCCATTAGGCTCAATCTATTTTTTTGTATGAGCATGACTTGATACTCCCTGCTCTGTGATACTTTGATACACTCTTGTTACTTTGTTATGGATATTTTGTTGTGTTTTTCATATTTGGTGCAGGTTTCCCTTGATGACAAAAGGGGGAGGAACATTAGTTTTCCAAAAATTGAAACTAATGAAACAGGGAAGGATTGATTTGCTGAAAACAGGGGATGAAATTTTCAATTGATGAAAATTCATGATCACCCTTGTTTAAGGAACGCATGTTATCATATTTGTTTCACTATGATTACTGTTGCTTATTATACTTGGCATCTAGTTTATAATGATGTTTGATTTATTGAATGCCTGGTTGTTGATTTATCTTTAGGAACATGTTTTCATTAAAATTGGAATATTCTTAGTCATCTTGATAAACATGTTGGTTTAAAATTTATTTTTGGCAGTTTCTTTAAACTGTGATGTCTAACAGCTGCCATGTTTTGATCATGTGTGATTCAAAAATATTTTTCTTACTTGAATAATATGGCTTTGATATCTTGACTGGAAAATATTTGAAAATTTTTTGAACAACATTGTTTTGTGCTCAGTTGATGTGTGTAATGTTTGAGCAGATAATCAAATTATTGATAACAAATGAGTTTTTGTATATCACCAAACTCTGCTCATAAATCAAGCATTCAACATTTCAAAAATTATATGTTGAATAACATTGTTACTTGAAGCTTGATTAAATTGTTACAGGTTAGTGCATTCCATCTGCATATGTTTTGATACGTGTGGCCCAAATGTAGCATTTCTCTTTCATTTCAGTAGTCATTTCATTTGTCCTCGCAGGAGTTTCAAATTTTTCAAAACTTTCTTCACCAATTTGCTTATGAATAGGTGGAATTTTACCTGTTGATTTTGGAAAACTCTAAATTTATATTTATGATGATTAAACATTATTAAAATAATTAATTACAAAATTATTAATTTGATCTTAATTCATACTTGCTTAATTAATAATTTTGTTGTGCAAATTTTGTATTGGGCCGAAAATAAAGGAAATCTACAGCAAGCCCAGTTTGATTAAACATTATTCAGCATTCATACAAATGGTTTTAATCATTGTGGCTGAATTGGTTTGGGTCAGATTTAAATATGCAAGCCCAAATGAATGCTTCCTTATGAACTCAATGCATAATCCGAAAAATATATATCAAGAAAGCATCAAGGGCCAGAAATCCATCTTGGAGAGCAAGCCAAGGATGGAGAGCTCGGATTGATGAAGAGTGATGATCAAGAAAGGACGAGAGGTAATTGCATGTTGGGTTTTGCATGGTTATCTCTTCTCTCTCTATGTGGCCGAACCGGTTCTGTTTCTTGAAGGAGGAAAAAGTTGGTTTGGGTGTTGGCTTCAAGTGTGGAGGCTTCCCTCTTCTTTAAAAAGAGAGAACAGCCACTGTTTGGAGCAAGAAGAAAATTTGAGAGTGCAAGGCACAGAGTTCTCAGAGCTACCTGAGCTAACAGATTTCTCTTCCCCTTCTATGTTTTCTATTTTGTAATTTTTCTGTTTTATTTTGTCATGTCTTGAGTCTCATGGAAAAAAGGCAAACAGTGAAGTTTGTATGAAAAAGCCATAGAGCAGAAAAAGGCAGAGAATGCAAAATTAAAAGAAAAAAAGCCATAGATGTCTTAGAGTTCCTTTGTACATCTGTGTTGTGTTTCATGATTCTGTGGGAATCCCCTTGTAAGTTGGGTTAGCACTTTACAATTTGTAATCTGGATGATTATAGTGAAATTCCATCTTTGTTGTGATGGAGACTGGATGTAGGCTGCACTGCACTTAGCAGCTGAACCAGGATATATCTGGGTGTAATCTTCTCTCTCTCTTCCTACTTCAATTCTATTTTTACTGTTCAGATGAAAAATCAAAAATGTCTCGTGGCTAGGGACGAGCCAAAAAAAAAGAAAAGTTTCCTCTAAGTCCAGCAAGTGTTAGCAAGCAAAAAGGGGGCTAAGATTCAACCCCCTTCTCTTAGCCACTGAAACCATAAGTGGTTGAATGCCATGCAATGAAATTCTAATCTAAATACAACTAACTAAATGCATGATGAAAAGATAATGATAAAGCACTTTTACAATTGAGATGGGAGAGAAAAACATTTTATAAACTTACAAGACAATTAGTAATTTAAGCAAAGATATATGTTAATGAGTTAGTGAACCCTCACTGGATTTTGTGTTTACTCTCTAATCATTCAGTGTTTATTGGGTTAATCACTCTATTCTTCTTTTTATCCTTACTTTCTATAACTTTGTTTTTCATCTAACCAATCAACAATTATAAAATATAGACATACCAAAAATCATGAGGTCTTTAATTAAGGTTGTAATGGGGCCAAGGTAGAGGTGAGAGTATATGTATAAGGCTAAGTGAGCTAATAAGTGAATCCTTAATTAGTCTAAGATCTCTCCTAACATACATAATTTCTAAAGTAAAGCTTCTTTACCCATTTTCCCATAATTCCCACTTTTATGTCACATGCTCATATTTTGTTCTTATACCATGTGCATTTGCTTTAATTTGCATTTTTGGGGAATTCTTTTGTATCCCTCTTATTGAAAATAAAAACTTTTTTTTAATGCACATGGTAATTAATTATTTTAATTTCACATGAGCATGTTTCCCAAAAAAATTTTTATTTCTTTTCAATTTTTCTACCCTTGTTTCTGTCATCCATGTTCCCATAAAGTTTTCCCACACTTAATTAATTACACAATTTCTATCTTAAGCTAACCAAAGATTCAACTTGGGATTTTTTTATTTATTTTTTTGCTTAAGGCTAGTAATGTGGTTATAGAACAAGAGGGGATTAAAAGATTCAAAGGGGGCTAACAAGGATGGCATAAAAGGTAGGCTTTATTTGGGATAGTGAGTTAAAAATCAAACAAGGCCTCAATCACTCTCTTGGTATGTATCTATATTCTATAACTGGACATATAGATTAAAACAAGCAAAGAACACCAGAATAAAAAAGAAGAGTGGAACACACAGAAATAAAATATTATGGTTTAAATGTAACCATACAATTAAGCTCAAAACTCACAGGCTGTATGTTCTCAAACTCATAAATCATATATCACTCATGTATGTCATGGAGGTTTAGTTAAAATTTCCCATTATATATTCTCAATGTAAAATATATTAGATGGCTAAAGTTTTAGTGTTCTTCCTTGATGTAATGTTGTTAACTTAACTACATGATGTAATACTTTATATACAAAGTGTGTGGATTGTGTTGATCTTGTTTAAAGTCTCTAGCTTACTTCCTTTTTATTTTTCAATTAAGTCAACTATAATATACTAAAGAGGGTAAACTATACTAATTAATCCACCTACTCTATAGCTAATAAGTTAGAACTGCAAACTAAACTAAATGGCTAAAATATGAACTAAAGTGCAAAATGCAGAAATAGAGTAAAAAAACATGAAAGTAGCAATGTATAAGTACTCAGAAAAGAAAAATAAAAATAAAAATAAAGAGAAAAATATAGAAAAATATCCAAAATAAAAGAAAAGAGTCTGTAGTGGTTCACCAAGATAATACGCCAGAGATGGCGACCTCCCCACACTTAAAAGAAAGCATCGTCCTCGATGCATACTCAAGTTGGGTGTGAAGGGGTGACATCACTGGTAGGAATGGTAGCTGGAGTCTCGGTGGTGGTGGGTTGAGGATCTGGCTACTGTAGAGGAGGTGCTGACTGGATTAGGATCTCAGGATCTGCAGCCTCAATCTGATGTGGAACCTCTACCTGGGGAGTAGCCTGCTCTGTGCCTGCCTACGGATGGGTCTCCTCCTAGGAATGAATCTCCTCCTCGTGCTCATCTGCCTCCTCCTCTGATGGTGAGTCAGGCTCGGAGGGGATGTCACTGCCCTATCAGATCATCAGCTTCAGATGCTCATAGCGTCGCTTGCTGTGACGCTCCGATCTCTCATACCGGCACCGGTTACGGCACTCCATCTGATTTAGCTGTCGGAACAAGCGGTTCACGAGGCAATACACTAGCTCTGAGGTGGGTGGAGGTGCAGTGGTGGCAGCAGGGGCAGCTGTGGAGGAAGAGGGTCCGGCGGACGGTGGGGCTGTCTCATCAGTAGCAGTGAAGGGTGGTGGTCTGTAGCCCAAAGCTAGGAAGTTCCTACTGTGAAGAATGATCTTCCTACAGTCCGCAACCGGTGGTCTCTCATCGGCATCCTCCCATGGCACGTCAGCTCGACGGCCCATCTGTGTAACCAAATAGGGAAAGGGGAGAGTGCCTCGGACGTGGACCCTGGCCATGTAGGTCCGGATAAATCGTGGCAGGTACAGGTCCTTACCCTCCATCACACACCATAGGAGGGTGATCATAGCAGCTGGAATTTCTGTCTCATGAGTACTCAGCATCACATAATTACTCAGGATCTGATGCCATAACCGAGCCTCATCATTTAAGTACGCCCTCTTGATTCCCTTGGGCAAGGTGGTGTCCTGACCCATCTCCCAAGGAACAGTCGGGTCCAAGGCTATCCTCGCCTTAACAGCATCCCAATCAAACTTCATCAGGCGCATGTCCTCCTCAACCTTTTTGTAGCCATCAGGCTGATCGGACTTAGGTGGGAGCTGTAGAATGTCCTCTATGGCCTCTTCAGTGACCAGAATCTGCTTGCCCCTTAGGTGTACTACATCCATGGAAGTCAAGAAGTAGTTGTAGTAGAATTCCCTTACCCAAGATGCATTAACCTCAGCCAAATTTCTCTCCAGAAAGAACCAGCCTCTTTGTTTGATTTGCTCAGTGGTGTATTGCTGGAGTTCTCCTGGGATCTTCAGAGTCCTCTCCAGGTATAGGTTCCTGGAGGTTGCAAACACCGGATACTTTAGCTCACAGTACCGGTTTGCAAATTTCACTGGATCATTGGCAGGGAGCAGCTGGTCAGCTTTCTCCTGTTGGGTAAAGTTCTTCTCCCTCCAAGGGGAGTCATGCATCAGATCGATGATGGACATGGAGGATTCTCCTCTTTTACGCTTGCCAGTAGTAGCCTTGCCTTTTCCTTTCCTCTGGGAGGCAGACATCCTAAAAAATGGGAAAACCATGATATATAAAAATAGGAAGGCAAATAGGCATATAGTCAAAGAAAACACAAAGTGGCAAGGGAGAAATAAAATAAGGAAATATAATTGAATTCATGATAAATAGAAAAATTATCATTATGCCATGGTTAGAAGGTTAAAAGAAAGTGAAAAGCTAGAGAAAATTTTTCAAAAGGTTAGTTTGGTTAGTGTTGAAAAAGAGTGCAGGAAATTAGAATTA
Organism: Arachis duranensis; assembly: GCF_000817695.3. Classification (NCBI taxonomy): domain Eukaryota; kingdom Viridiplantae; phylum Streptophyta; class Magnoliopsida; order Fabales; family Fabaceae; genus Arachis; species Arachis duranensis. The sequence continues at coordinate 37,093,048 of NC_029774.3, forward strand.
GTAAGTGATGAGTAGATTTTTGACGGTATAGAATTTCATAAATGAATTCTCGTTGCAAGTATAGTTTCCAAACCAATCAAAAATCCTTTCATACAAAAGATTGTTTGTCACTAGTACAAACCCCTAAAATTAATAACCGAAGTATTTAAACCTCGGGTCGTTCTCCCTAGGAATTACAATAAAGTGTCTTGTTATTGGTTTGAGTTGTTTTGGGGCTTTGATAAGAGGCATGAAAGTAAATAGCAATGAAAATAAACTAACAACTATAAAAGGCTCTTGGCAAGGTATGAAAATTAGAAGTCCTATCCTAGTTATCCTTCTCAATTGTGATGAGAATTGTTCATTGCTACCACTTAGTTAACCCTTACTAAAGAAAGGAAAGTCAAGTGGATGAATTGACTTGAGCCACAAGTCCTAGCCAACTCCCAAGGAAAGACTAGCTTTAGTGCACTCCAAACCAATTAGCAATATCTCCAATTATCAATCAACAAAGGAATTAGATAACTCAAGTGTCACTAATTACTCTACCTAGGCCAAGAGGAACAAAATCTACACTAAAATTAAAAGAGACATTTCAACAAACACATAAAGTGCAATAGAAGTAAACATTATTAAATTCAAGAATTAAAGGAATCTATAACTACAAAAACAAGAGATCAACAATAGAAAAGCAAAGAAGAACAATTATTATGAATTACCTCTTATTGAATTGAAAGAAAATGGAAGGAACAATAGTAGATCTACAACAAATTACAAGAACAACATAAAGGAAATTACAACAAAAGAGTGGAAGAAGAATGAATATAATAACAAGGAATTGAGAGGTAGAAGTAGAAGAAAGCAAAGATTAAAACCTAGATCTAAGAACTAATCCTAATCCTAATCCTAATTCTAGAGAGAAGTGAGAGTTTCTCTCTCTAGAAACTACTTCTAAAACTAAACTATAACTAATGGTAACTAACATGTGTTTCCCTCTTCACTCCTTGGGTTAAATAGTATGTTCATTCCCCCTTCAATCCTTGGCTTAAATAGCATCAGAAATGAGTTGGATTGGGCCCACAAGGCTTTAGAATTCGCTGGCCACGTTTTGCTTTAAGTGAACCAGGTGGCAGCAACGGCGCTTGCGCGTACTATGCGCATGCGCGCCACCATATGTGTAGCAACTATGGCAAATCTTATATCGTTTTGAAGCCCCGGATGTTAGCTTTCTAACCCAACTGGAACCGCATCATTTGGACCTCTGTAGCTCAAGTTATGGTGGTTTAAGTGCGAAGAGGTCGGCTTGAAAGCTTTCCGGTTCTTTCATTTCTTCATGAGTTCTCCAACTTTTCATGCTTCTTTCTTCATTCCCTTGATCCAATCTTTGCCTCCTAAACCTTAAACCACTTAACAAACATATCAAGGCAACTAATGGAATCAAGGAGAATTAGATTTAATTATTTTAAGACCTAAAAAGCATGTTTTCACTCTTAAGCACAATTAAAGGAGAAGTTATAAAACCATGCTATTTCAATGGATAAATGTGGGTAAAAGGTTATAAAATCCCCTAAAATCAATACAAGATAAACCCTACAAATGGGGTTTATCAGTAAGTCAGTAGGATAAAAATTGGGTTAAGGTAAGTGACATAATGAAAAATTCCAAGTAACAAGGATTCACATATAGGAACTATAGGTAACTCATAACCAAACAAGGAAAACAGGTTGATGCTGATTCAAGTAGATATAAAGGAAGTAAAAAGTGGAATCAAACATCACAGAAGCAGTTTATGAACCAGGAAATCAAAAAGGATAATGAAGCTTGCCTTGGCATTCATGAAATGGTTTGGGTAAAGCAGAGGAAAACAGAGTTCAAAAATGCCAAACCAAAACATGAATGAGGACATTTTACAGAAATTTGGACAGCATTCCGGCTAAAATTGGATATTCTCGGAAAATAAATAGCAATCAAATAGTTCATATGAATTAAAATTAAAGCTTGCAATTACATATAAGAAATATAAGCATGAAAATTCAGTGTAAAGAGCAGCATTAAATAAGAATTTGCAGCATATGAACTAACATCAGAGCAGCAGCAGGATTGCAAAAACATTAAGCAATAAACACGAACAGTGCAATTATCATGCCTAAATCCACTAACCATAGCCTAAGCTACCTAACAACCTAAAAATCCACTACAACATACATATCTATCTATCCTAAAGATGAACAAAAAATAGGAAAATATGAACGAACTACGAAGGGATAGAATGGGACGTGATGCGGAACCTGGTAGGCTAAGAAGGGGAATGGGGCAGAGAGGCGGCTGGGGGTGGTGGTGGTGGCGTCCGGCGCGGCGGCGGTGGCAGCGGGTTAGGGGGCAGGGTCTTCGGGACAGGTAGGGGTAGGGGGTAGGAGGTTGGGACAGGGGTGAGGGTGGTGGTGGTTGGAGGGTGACTGATAGGGTTCGCGTGACAGGGGGTTATATTTTCAAATCCACGCGATCGCGTGGAGGACGCGGTCGCGTGGTGGAGGTGAAAATGGGGATGACGCGATCGCGTGGATCGTGCGATCGCATGGGAGGGGTAGAAGAGGGGATGACGCGCTCGCATAGGTCGTGCGATCGCGTCGCTGGAATTTGTGCTAGACGCACGATTCCAGCGTCGTTTCAGCGCAACTCTCTGTCTCTTTTTGGGATTTGTGCAATCCATGCGACGCGATCGCGTCGTTTACGCGGTCGCGTGGGATTGGTTATGTGCATGTGACGCGAACGCATGGGGCATGCGGTCGCGTGGGCCATTTTGTGCAAAACGCACAAGGGCCGCACAATTCCAGCCCAACTTTCTAGACATTGGGTTTATACGCCGATCTCCAGGGCATGCGGCCGCGTGGAGGACGCGGTCGCATGCGTAGTGTTTTCTGCGATTTGACGCGATCGCATGGGCATGCGGTTGCGTCGTGCACCATTTTTTTTAATGCAGGATTGAAAAATGCAATGCTAATATGAATGCAGATGCAATGAATGTTATGTAAATTTCCAGGTTCAATCAAAACTCAAGGACAAACAAAATAGACAAAAGTGAAAACTGAAAAAGGGACGATCATACCATGGTGGGTTGTCTCCCACCTAGCACTTTTGGTTAAAGTCCTTAAGTTGGACATTGGTTGAGCTTCCTGCTATGGTGGCTTATGTTTGAATTCATCCAGAAATCTCCACCAGTGTTTGGAATGCCAGCATCCTCCGGGGTCCCAAACAAAGTACGTAAAGCCCTTGTGTGAGTTCAAACAGGCTTGCAGGCTCCTGGAGTATTGAATGTCAGAATAGACTCCAGGATCCCAAACTTTTCTTCTACACCCATCTTTGTCTTGATCTACATTGGTCCAGTCGGGTGATGAGTAATCCGAATTCTCACTGCAGTGACTAAACGGTTTCCGAGATCCTTTAAATTGAGCTTGACACCAATTCTTGCACCTCAAGTTGAAGTGCGAACCCTTATTGAATCTTTCATACCGGCGCTGAGTGCGAGTCATATCCCTTTTCCTCTTAAAACTGCAGAGAGCTCTAAGCTGGCCATCTGTTTCAAGTAAACCATATTCAAGTGGAAAAGTAAAGATAAAAGGCAAAGGTGTTACCCACTTGTAGTTTGTGTTGGGCAGTAATGGCCTTGGGATAGGTGTTTCCAATGGTTCTATAAGTTCTACTCCCTTATAATCTTCTGTGAATTGTTCCACTTTAACCATATCTTGATCAGAGTCTTCAATTTCTCCCTCATCATCGCTCGAGTCATATATTGGAGGTTGAGAAAAATCTACCTCAGCATCATCTTCATGTTTACTCAGGAAAGATTCTTCTGTCTCAGAGAAATCACTTGCGGATGCAAGGTCGTCACTAAGAGAACAGGACTCATGATCATCATCATCAAGGAAGCCTGTGTCCTGGGTTATTCCATTCAGTACTTCATAAGATTTTTGCATTGGAGGCGGTGCAAAATCCTCCTCAGCGTCAATTGTAACATCCTTGACGAAATTCTCCACAACTCTGGATTCAAGTGGCGGTTCGGCATCTCCTAAATCTTCAACCAACTCTTCTTCTTCTGCAATGACAGCTTCCTCTACTTGTTCTAGTACGAAGTTATGCTCTATGCTGTTCACTGGAGTTTCTTGTGTCTTCTTCATGCTGCGTTCTTCATTGGATTCTCCACATAAAGCCATGGAAGTCTGTTGAAGGGCTGAACGTCTGGAAGATAATTGATTTATTGCTTGCTCCAGTTGATGAAGGGTTGCATTAAATTGTTTCACTGATTCTTCGAGGCGAACTTGTGATTCTGGGCTTGATGGATATGGACATGGTGTATAGGGGAGTGGTGGTTCTTGGGAGTAATTGGATTGGCGTTGGGGTGGATAAAGATCATGTGGTAGTGAATGGTGAAAAGAAGCTTGTGAGTGTGGTGGTTCGAAGTTATGTCGAGAGGATGGTCTCTGAGCACAGAGTGGGGCTTGTTGGTAGTTACAAGGTTGTCGACCATATCTTTCAGCTGGGTATGCATTGTAGAATGGTTGTTGTCCATGATATCTTGGAGGGTGTTGTTGCCTAAAGGGTTGATTAGATCCTATTGGCTCCATCCATCCTTGATTGGTCTGACCTTGATGCATATTCCTGCTATGGTTTCTATTTCCTTCAACAAAGTTAGAACCAAACTCAAAGGGAGAGGGGTGAGAATTCATAGTAGATGTCAGAAATAAGGGGGAAAAAGGAGAAACAAATAAACAAGTAAAAGAAATTTTTTTTTAAATATTTACAATAACCAATAATAAGGCACACGTTTGCAATTCCCCGGCAACGGCGCCATTTTGACGTTAGGATTTTGGCTAGTAAAGAATTTTATAAAGACAGTCGCATTGTAGATATAGTTTCTAAACCAACAAAAATCCTTTCGTGCAAACGTTTTGGTTGTCACAAGTAACTAACCCCTTTGAAATTGATAACCGAGTATTCAAACCTCGGGTCGTCTTCTCAAAGAATTGCAGGGAGATGTGTTCTTATTATTGGCTATGAAAAAGGTAAAATCGGGGTTTTGAGGATGAAGAATAAATATGGCAAATAATTTAAATGACAATTAAAATAAATAAACTGTAAAGCAAACTTTTGGTAAGGTATGAGAGATTGGAAGTCCAGACTTTGTTATTCTTAGCAATAATAATGGAAGTTGAATCTTAATTCCACTTAGTCAACCTTTGCTAAAGCAAAGGAAAGTCAAGGGACTAATTAGTTGACCTTCGAATCCTATTTATTTCCTAAGAAAAGGTTGGGATTATTGAAGTTCAGTTTAATTCGCAAAGATAACAGTTATCAATTATGTTGAGCTAAGATAACTCTTGAGTTACTGATTTCTTAACGAAGACCAAAAGAAAAGAAAATTATATCTACTGGAATAAAATGTCGTCAGATTGGGAATAATAAAAAGAAACAATCATAAATTGAATTACCTCAAATATCATTAAATAAAAATGTCAATTCTAACATGGACAATATCAACAGCCAATTGGGCAACATCAATCAAACACAATAAAAGCTTCAGAGTAAACAAAAATAGAAGAGAAATTAAATAGTAAAAGGAATATTGAACCTGGGATCGAGAGTTACTCCCAAAACTAAGAGAAGTCCTAAATCCTAAATCCTAAAAAGAGAGAGAGAGAGGAGAGAACCTCTCTCAAAACTAAACCTAAATCATGGAAAGTGACTAAAAAATTCGGATACTCCTCAATGGATGCATTCCTCCACTTCATAACCTCTCGTCTATGACTTCTGGACTTGGATTTGGGCCAAAAAGGGCTTCAGAATCCGCTATGAGCGTTTTCTGCAATTTCTGGTGCATGGCCTCTGTCATGCGTCCGCGTGGGTCACGCGGTCGCGTCACCTGGAGTTCTTCTCATCACACGGTCGCATGGGTCACGTGTCCGTGTCGTATGCGATTCGCTCAAGTCGTGCGGTCGCGTCAGTCATGCGGCCGCGTCGATGCTTCTTCGCTCTTGGCACGCGATCGCGTGGATGCCAGTTTCTTCAAAATTCCGTTTTGCACTTTCCTTCCGTTTTTTGTACGTTTTCTTTTCCATCCTTTTAAGTCATTCTGCCTTAGAAGATCTGAAACTACTCAACACACTAATCACGACATCGAATGGAAATAAAGGTAATTAAAATAATTTAATTTTAAAGCATAAGAAACATGTTTTTTTCACATACATCACATAATAAGGAAGGAAAAGTAAAATCATATAATTAATATGAATAAGTGGGTGAAGGATTGAATAAATCACTCAGATTAAGCACAAAATATATCATAAAATATGGGTTTATCACACAGCCTAGTGGTAAGGTCATGTTTGAGAGGATGCATGTCTGCTTGAGTAGGTGCAAGTTAGGTTTCAGGGCTGGCTTTTGTCCGTTAATTGGACTTGATGGGGCTTTTCTAAAACCTATTTTCGGGGGGCAAATTCTATCGGCTATTGGACAAGATGCTAATCATCATATATACGTTATTGTCTGGGCAGTTGTGGAAGTGGAGAACTTTGAGAATTGGAAGTGGTTTCTAAAGTTGCTACATGAAGACCTTGGAGACTACAAGACTCATGGGTGGAACTTCATCTCTGATATGCAAAGGATAATCTCCTAGTATAACCTTAATCTCACATAAGTTGTAATGTATAAAACTGTGTTAACTTGGTTTAGTACATAAAGTGCAGTAAACTTCTGTGAGTGATGATACCTCTGTTATTATTGTTAGATTAGTTACTGTGCTTCTGTGAACTAATAACTCTGAAAAAGGTTTAATGGGTGACAAACTTTGGTTTTCATTTGTGGTTTAAAATTTGTGTAGTTCACTGAAGTAAAAGGAGAACCAGCCACAAGACCTATCAAACTACCTGCTAGAAGAAGGTCACCACCGACAACCCCTTCTACAGCACTGGACCCAATGAAAGGTGCGAGTTCTGCCACTGTCTCACAATTCACAAATTTTCTGAAGTTTGTGCTGACCACTGGATTTAAGCACCCCCGGAAGAAGTGAAATTTAATATTAGGACATTACACTTGTCAAGTATTTGTTTTTTGTTAAAAGAAACAGTGATCGTGCTCAGTCTAAACAATGATTCATTTTGTTGATTACTAATCAAGTATGTCATGCTACTTGTTCAATTACTTATGGCTGTAATGTGTTAAAATTATGAATGGTTTGTCATATTTTGGTATAGATCAATTAATACTATCCATGGTTTGAATCAATCTTTCTGTTACTTATTTACATGTACTTTTACTTCATCCAACAAGATATTATATTATAGTAAACTAAGAGCAGTTACAGGAACCTTGTCATATTACCACATAACACTTTCATTCATTACTTTGGGAACTACATTACATTGACATGTTCTCAACCCTTTAATCACACCATTCCTACAAAAATAACAACTACTAAGAACCCAAACCCAAGAACATGAGTAATGAATTTCAGATTCCTAATGTCTGCCTCCATCTTCCTCATCCGCCATGCAAAGTTCATCTTCCTGTCACCATCATCATCTCCTGAAACAGCTCTTTCAGACAACTCATCTTGCACACCATCAGCCCAGACGAATAACCCACACCATGTTTTCCCACTTGTCTGCAAACAACCAAAAAAATCAACCAAAAAAAATACAATCAGCTACAAATTATTTACCTTTACTCACATTATAGTTGGGGCAACCAAAGAAGGGCTTGTTAGGATGCGTCTCCGTCCCTGACCACCTTAGCACCGAGTGATGCGTGAGCATCTTTCCTATCTTTTTCTAGTAAATTTGCATCTAATTTGTTGAGTTTAATAAAGAATTAATTATCTTTTAGCCAATATGGATGCTACTTTGAGTCTTTTGCAATTTTGTTTATTTTAGGTAGCATTTGGCAAAATTTGATGGAGTTTCTGCAGCACAAGAATCAAAGGAGATGGCAGCAAGGAGTGACACGTACGCGTGACTGACGCGTACACGTGCTTTAGAGCTTTCCATGACGACACGTGCGCGTGACCGACGCGTACGCGTGATTTGAATATCTGCTCAGCAACCCGTACGCGTGACCGACGCGTCTGCATGACTCACAAAAAAGGCCATCGACACGTACGCGTGACTGACGCGTAAGCATGACATGCACCACGTGCAGAAATGCAGAAAACGCTGTGGGGTAATTTCTGGGCCCCATTTTAGCACCCAAGTTAGGCGCAGATCCAGTGAAGCCAAGTGGTCCCCACGTTACAAGACGCGGAGTAGTTAATTAATTCTGATTTAAATTCAAATTTGAATTTGAAAATAGAAAAAGATATTATTTTAATTTTAAAAATTAGATTTTAAATTAATTAGGATTAGTTATAAAAAGGGGAGACTTATCTTCTATTAAGGAGATTCTATTAGGGGGATTCCATTAGGAAATTCTATACAAATTTACATTCCGCATTCCATGAGCCACTAATCCTCCATTGTTAAGGTTAAGAGCTCTGTCTATTTGTATGATTGATTTTATTGCTTTCTCTATTTTAATCTATGCATGGATTTATAATTTAAGAATTGTTTTCGCTCTTTATTTTATGAATTTGGGTGGAACGGAAGTATGACCCTCTTTCTATCTGAGTTCTTGTATAACATGGAAAAGCTCTATACTTGAACAACAGGTTGAAAATAAATTCTCCTAAATTTTAATTATCTGAATTTATCAGAATACGTGACATATAATCCTTTTATTTCTTGGGTAATTAGAGTTTCTGTGGCATATAAACTAGAAATTGATTATCACCCTCTAATTGGAATTAATTGACCAAGGAATTGGCAGTTAATGAATTTTAGATGAGACTAGGAAGGTCTAAGAAATTAGGGTCTAGTCACATACAGTTTGCCATAAATTAAATCCTACATAATTAAAATAGTTAGTAAGAAAAGTAAATCCGGAAAAATAGATAACTCTGAAGCCTTAACTGCTTTCTCAATATTTTATTACCAATCATTGCTGCTTGCTTTCTGAAATTCTTAATTTACTGTTTAATGCTCTTTGAATACCAAAATACTCTTTTCTATTTGTCTAACTAAGCCAATCACTTAACCGTTGTTGCTTAGTCCATCAATCCTCGTGGGATCGACCCTTACTCACGTAAGATATTACTTGGTACGACCCGGTGTACTTGCCGGTTAGTTTGTGGTTGTAAAATACCATATCAAGTTTTTGGCGCCGTTGCCGGGGATTGACTGTGATTAACAACTATTAGTTATTTGATTGCTTATATTAGGTGTTTTATTTTTAATTTTATTAAAATCTATTTTAAAAAAAATTCGAAAAAATGTATATATATTTTGATTTATTTTATTTAAATTTTTTTCTTCTTAATTTTTGAAATTAAGTTTGGTGTCCCCATAGTAATTTTTCTCTAAAAAAATAAAAATAAAAATAAAAAATAATATTTAAAAAAATTTCTGTTCTGTCTTCTTTGCTTTCCTGTTTACCACATGGTGCGTTTAATTCTATTTGATGTTTTGTGCTAAGGAAAAATAATGAAAAGAGATCACATGTGTTACTACTCACACCCGAGTAGTGATTCATATTATGGTGGATGGAGGAGCTATCCACTTTTGGTTGGCAAGGTCAAAACCAAAGAGACTTCAATGCTCCATGTTCCAACTATCAAGAGCCACCACCTCCATATTCATATCCAGAACCACCATCTTTCTACCCATACTAAGAGCCACCATCTCCCTATTCATATCAAGAACTATCATCTCTTTCTTATTCATATCAAGAGCCACAATCTCCTTATTCATCTCAAATACCATCAGATCTTGAGCTCCTCATGAAAGAATTCCTACATGATATATAGACGAGTGTAAAAAATGTAGAGAATTATGTGCAGACGATGATCAAGAACCAGGAAGGGGAACAAGCAAATTCCTTCCCAAGAGATACAATGCAAGATCCTATAGAAGAAAGTGAGGAAACCAATCAAAGGGGTTTATACTCCAGTAAATTAGAGAACTTTCCATCCTCACATATGGAAGAAGAGGAAGATGCACAACCTCCCATGCCCTTGGTAAGCAATAAAGAAGAGATTGAATTAGAAGAAAGCTACCAAGAGGAAGAGTTTGAAATTGAGGAAGCTTGCAAAGAGGTAGAAGAATTCAAAGGAGAGCACAAGGGAGTAGAGCTTGCAAGACCTCTTCCAAAGCCATCACCATCCAATACAACATTTAAGTGGGTAAAATTCCTATCCTTAACCTTTGATTTCCCACTTGAATAGGGGCTACTAGAGACGGATGGTCAACTTAGAGCTCTTTGTGGCATTAAGAGTAAGAGGAAGATGGTTAGTGGCAAGAGATGTCAAGCAAGGTTCAATATGGTTGCATGCTCCAAATTGAAGTGCAAGGATTGGTGTAGAGCTCACTTGAATAGGTCTAGAAGGTTGTTTGGATGTCTCTGTGAGAATTCAGATCACTTGCCACCCGGTGGGAACAATGGTGATCCACAAGAAGACGAGTGTAAAAGCAAGGTTTGGGACCCTGGAATTCATTCCCACAATCAACACTCTTGGGGCCTTGTCACTTGCTTCAACTTGCTCGAAGGCGTTATGCGCCTAGTTTGGAATCCCGGTGGCCATTGGAATTACAAACATTGGTGGAGATTCCTGGATCAATACAAGCACAAGCCACCATGACAAGGAGCTCACCACATGTCCAACTTAAGGACTTTAACTAAAAGTGCTTGGGGGGAGACAACCCACCGTGGTATGATTGCTCCTTTTCATTCTTAGTTGTTTTTTTTCGTAGTAGTAGTTTTCTTAATTATTTGATTTTTATTGAGTTTTCACTATTTTTTTGATCATGCATCTATTTTCGAACAGGAACCGGACACTTAAAAAAAACAAAAGAAGAGCCCACGACGCACAAGCGTCGCTGACGCGAACGCGTCAATCATGTGTGTGTGAAAAAACAATATTTGACAGAGAGTTGCGCGGGAGTGGCGCTGGACCCATGCTTGGCGCACAAACATGACCACGCGTGCGCGTCGTTTGCAATTATCACCATCCACGGGTACGCGTCATTGACGCGTACGCGTGACCTGCAAAATCGACGTAAAGGAGTGTTTGGGCAGAGAGTTGTGCTACCTTGGGGCTGGAAGCGTGCTAGAGGCACAAATTTACTCACGCGTACGCGTCCCTGACACATGCGCGTCATTTGCAAAAATGGTCCTCCACGCGTGCGTGTGCATGACACGCACGCGTCGTATGAAATTATTGGTTTCCAAGCCACGCGAACAGAGAGTTGTGCGTATGCACGGCAGGCTTTGCGTGAATCGCACAAAACCCAGGGCACACGGACGCATGCTTGACGCTAACGCGTCATTAAGGAAATTTCGCGACCCACGCGTACGCGTGCTGCACGCGTACGCGTCGCCTTCGCCGCACAACTCCACTAGTTCGCCACCCAGTTTTAATTTTCTTTCCTCCTCTCTCAATCCTAATTCTCTCTCATTCTTTTATCCTTTTCCTTTTCTTTCATAATAATATTTGTCTCTTTCTATTTTCAGTTCTTCTTTGCTTGAGGACAAGCAAACCTTTAAGTTTGGTGTTGACGCTTCGCTTAAGGGTTTTCTGTTTATTCCTATGGCACCAAAAGAGAGGCGAATCATCTTCACTGAGGAACACAACCTGAAGAATAAAATGACCACTAGGATAACTAAGGTGGTTGGGTTCCTTTCATTTTTTATTCCTCCCCTCTTTTTCTATGTTATGTTCTGGTTTTCTGCTATTTTGCTGTGTTTGTTGCATGATCCTTTATTAGTTAGAATCCTAGGACTAGTTTAGTTATCCCTATTGCTTTAATTCTGAAAAGATGTCTCATGTATTACTCACTGAGCTTGAATCTAAAAAAAATACAGGAGTGATATACTGCATGAGAAAGTGGGTCTATATTGAAGAATAGTCTTATTTACTTAAATGTGGTGGTATTTTCTGTGATTCTGAATGCATGACATGAACAGTGCATATTTTTTATAGTGAAGTTTATGAATGTTAAAATATTTTGCTCTTGAAAGAATGATGAAAAAAGAGAAATATTATTGATAATCTGAAAAATCCTAAAATTGATTCTTGAAGCAAGAAAAAGCAGTGAAAAACACAAAGCTTGCGAAAAAAAAGAAAAGAAATTAAAAACGGATCCAAAGCAAAAAGAGTGTGCTTAAAAACTCTGGGCACCTCTAACTGGGAACTCTAGCAAAGCTGAGTCACAATCTGAAAAGGTTCATCTAGTTATGTGTCTGTGGCATTTGTGTATCTGGTGGTAATACTGGAAAGCAAAATACTTAGGGTCATGGCCAAGACTCATAAAGTAGCTGTGTTCAAGAATCAACATACTGAACTAGGAGAATCAATAACACTATCTGAATTCTGAGTTCCTATGGATTCTAATCATTCTGAACTTCAAAGGATAAAGTGAAATGCCAAAATTATTCAGGATTGCAGTTGTAAACCCCACTATAAGAAGAGACATGAGCTTAATCGAACTCTCATTCTCATGTAAATTCACATCCTAAACTTATATTAGTTTTGGTTGCTTGAGGACAAGCAACAGTTTAAGTTTGGTGTTGTGATGCGTGAGCATATTTCCTATCTTTTCCTAGTAAATTTGCATCTAATTTGTTGAGTTTAATAAAAAATTAATTATCTTCTAGCCAATATGGATGCTACGTTGAGTCTTTTACAATTTTGTTTATTTTAGGTAGCATTCGGCGGAATTTGATGGAGTTTCTGCAGCACAAGAATCAAAGGAGATGGCAGCAAGGAGCGACGCGTACGCGTGACTGACGCGTACGCGTGATTTGAAGCTTTCCATGGCGACGCGTGCGCGTGACCGACGCGTACGCGTGATTTGAAGATCTGCTCAGCGACCCGTACGCGTGACCGACGCGTCCGCATGACTCGCGAAAAAGGCCATTGACGCGTACGCGTGACATGCACCACATGCATAAACGCAGAAAACGTTGAGGGGTGATTTCTGGGCCCCATTTTAGTACCCAAGTTAGGCCCGAATCCAGTGAAGCCAAGTGGTCCCCACGTTACAAGATGCGGAGTAGTTAGTTAATTATGATTTAAATTCAAATTTGAATTTAAAAATAGGAAAAGATATTATTTTAATTTTAAAAATTAGATTTTAAATTAATTAGGATTAGTTATAAAAAGGGGAGACTTCTCTTTTATTAAGGAGATTCCATTAGGGGGATTCCATTAGGAAATTTTATACAAATTTATATTCCGCATTCCATGAGCAACTAATCCTCCATTGTTAAGGTTAGGAGCTCTGTCTATTTGTATGGATTGATTTTATTACTTTCTCTATTTTAATTTATGCATGGATTTATAATTTAAGAATTGTTTTCGCTCTTTATTTTATGAATTTGGGTGGAACAGAAGTATGACCCTCTTTCTATCTGAGTTCTTGTATAACTTGGAAAAGCTCTATACTTGAACAATAGCTTAAAAACAAATTCTCCTAAATTTTAATTATCTGAATTTATCAGGATACGTGACATATAATCCTTTTATTTCTTGGGTAATTAGAGTTTTGTGGCATATAAACTAGAAATTGATTATCACCCTCTAATTGGAATTAGTTGACCAAGGAATTGGCAGTTAATGAATTTTAGAGGAGACTAAGAAGGTCTAAGGAATTAGGGTCTAGTCACATACAATTTGCCATAAATTAATTCCTACATAATTAAAATAGTTAGTAAGAAAAGTAAATCCGGAAAAATAGATAACTCTGAAGCCTTAACTGCTTTCTCAATATTTTATTCCCAACTCATTACTGCTTGCTTTCTGAAATTCTTAATTTACTGTTTAATGCTCTTTGAATACCAAAACACTCTTTTCTGTTTGTCTAACTAAGCCAATCACTTAACCGTTGTTGCTTAGTCCATCAATCCTCGTGGGATCGACCCTTACTCACGTAAGGTATTACTTGGTACGACCCGTGCACTTGCCGGTTAGTTTGTGGTTGTAAAATACTGCATCACCGGGCGACAACCACAGCGGCACCAGTCTGGAACCCCCCCTGCCTGCTTCGCGTTGTGCTTCTTCTCCAGTTCTCCGTCGATGATGACTGGTTGGAACTTCTTGCAACATAGCTCCCATTTCCTCTCATGGGAGACATCTATTGGTGTACACAACAGATGCAGAAGGAAACGTTGATGGAGAGAACCACATTGAGGGGAGGCCAACGAAGTTTTAGGGTTTAAACATGAAGACAGGGACTACATTGGAAAATTTTACAACACAATCCACGTCATCTATACACTCTGACGTTTAGCGTGGCAGGGGCTGTGCCACATAACCAAGGTCGTCGTTGAGTCACGCCGAAAATTCACCAAAGGATAATTATGTTGCCCGAATCGCAATCTGGAGGACATAAATAGTGCAATTGGAATCTCAGGGGCTAAATCGGTGCACGGGCTGAATCTGGGAGGCCATTATGGGAATTTAGTTAAAAGAAATACAACTTTATATTTTCATATTTATTGAAATTATATAATCATCTATTTTATAAAAATATTAATTATAAAATTGTTTTATTTTAATTAAGAGATTAATTTTTATTAGATTAAATTAACGCAAACTAAAATTAAATATTTAATTAAAATGTTTCACATTATCAAAAATAATTTACAGGTTGATTTAAAGGAGATTAGATAGAATTTACCTAATAATAATAGTAAGAATAATTATAATTATTTAAAAAAAAAGAAGTAAAGTCTGAAATCAAATGGTTAGGACTAGGGGTGTAAGTTACCAAATCGGACCGAAAATTATCGCAAAACCGAACTGAAAATTACAACAACCGATTTAAAAATCGAAAAATCGGTTTTTTGGTTTTTTTCTAACAAAACCGATCGGTTCAGTTCGGTTTTCGATTGGTTTGATAGAAACCAAACCGAACCAAAAATATGCATCCATATCAATGTTTTAATCATTTTAACCTTTAAACTAACAACAAAAACCCCTCAATCTCTAACCATTTCAATATTTTACTCTTATTATTTTAGTTTATTGACTATTTTAAACCTCTAATTATTGTAATTCATATTTTACTCATTAAGAATTAAAAACCAAAAAAATCAACCGAACCAAACCGTTGTTGGTTCGGTTCGATTCGGTTCGATTGTTATAAAAGTAGCAATCCAAACGGTTGTATATCTATAAGAACCGAACATATCGGTTCGATTAGTTTTTGATTCAAAACTAAACCAAACCGAACCGATAACACTCCTAGTTAGGACAATCCTAAGAGAGAGTAAAATCCAAAAGCAACGAAGCTTTAAGGGAAAAGGTGGTTTCTTGTACTGTATGTTAATTTAAAAGGTGTGGTTGTCTTTGTTGTTGTAAGAACGTGCGGCAAAAGATCTGTGGAGGTGACTGAAAGGTTGATGGTTTTGGCGAGACCGTGAGAAGCCGCACCGGAAATTAGCATCCTGGGAAGCACAAAGAACGGTAATCGGTAAGCATGTAGGTGAACAGCAATGACCCTTCGAAGCTGGTGTTTTTCTATTTCTTAACCTTTTGTATCGATGGTTATTAATTTAGTGCTGGAATTTCTTTTGTATTCCCTCTTCGATGTTTGTTTGGTTATTCAGACTTAGAAAACTCTCTCGTATATTGTATTATGCTTTTAAGAACTGAATCAGTAAATAGACATTTTTGAAGTAAGTTATTCAATAATGTGTGCTTAATCTTATATCAATACCAACATTTTTCACTGACACAAAAAATAAATGATAATTGCAACTTCATTTTCAGGAAGACACAATGCAAAAATATGGTAACCTTGAGACAATATCAACATCTAATTAGAAGTTAGTATATATACGGAAATGGATCCTCTCCAATTTTTTTAACACTTGAAGAAATCCAGTGTGATCTCTCATCATTAACTTTTTTAAGTAAGACCAAAATTAAATATAAAAGAGAGAACATTGAAGAATGAAAGATCACAATTGACACAATCCAATTTTTTTTACCGGAGAGAATCTACTCCCGTATATATACTAAGGCTAGTTGTATTAGTGATTATTAATTATGTTACAATGAGTGTATAAATACTCTACCTCTCTCTACAAATATTTTTCAAGCTTCGTGAATAGAATTCAGTAGTAGTAGTTTCCTTGCCACCAAACAAAATACTAAAACTTATTTCAGTTTCTGTCTCTTAGTCTCTGTCTCTCAGTCTTTCAGTATCTGTCTCTCCACCAAACACTACCTTATTGATTCTCTTGTTACTTTTAGTTTTAAATAATTTATAATTGAGTTTGTACATCAAGTTTGTATTTTTTTTCTCCGCATTCTTTTTGGCTGTCTTGTGGTGCAAATTAGTCAGAATTCCTTCATGTTTTTTATTTTTTATTTTTTATGTATGGACAACTATATCTCATTTTTTTGTGTATATATATATAATATGATTTTAATAATGATAATTAATAATCTTGTAACTAATTTTTTTAGCTGAAAATGTATAATATCATATCTTAGCAAATAGAATACAAAAATTAATTTTTTTCTATCTATTTTCTTACTTTAATTACATATAGTGAATTTTTTTCGTTTCAATATGATATTTAAAACTTTAGGCATATTTTCATAACCAACCATAAAAAAATGTCTTTTTTTTCAACTTTACTTTAAATAAGTAAAAGCTATGAGAAAGGAGTCAAAGAAGAAAACCAGATCTGGAAATAAAGGGAAATTTACCAAAATAAATAATTTGTCTTCCAATTTTATCAGAATATGCATTTCGTAAAATAGATATCAAAATGCATTTTTTTATAAACTATGTAAACCGCTACAGGTCTCGCAGATTACGTTCCAAACCAAATTGCACATAATCCTTGATAGGGGTGTCACAGTTTGTGTGTGAATCACAAACGTCCATAAACGGCTACACCCGTGCTGCAGTTTTGCTTGACGACCAAGGTGTAGGTTTTGCTTTTTTGATATATAAATAAATAAAATAAAATGAGTATTTCTTTAAATACAAAATGGAATTGCACGTCATTTCATCATGGTGCCTGCAAAATGAGACGCCTATAAAATAGAGCAGCTGTCATTTTTTTTTGCTGTCGCAAGCGAAATGACTTCCATTAGAATATTACGATGGATACGGAATGATCATATTGAATCTTTCTATTTAAACAATAATAAGTTTGGATGTTTCACAAAAAGGGAGAAGGAGTTGTTAAGAATAGGTTTAGATTTCGTTTTTTTTTTATATTTAATTTTTTATTAAGTTAACAATTTATTTTTATATAATATCAAACATGAAATATATCTGTTGAATTTATAGTCAATTTAGTTCTAAAATTTAGGATTGAACAAATATATTTGTTAAATTTTTTTTATTTAGTACTGAGTACGTACTACCGAAATTAAAAGAGTTATGGTGAATAATATATTAATTTACTAGTCTTATTTTTTAATGGTTTTTTTTGTGATTAGTCTTATTTTTTAATTGTTGATCTATATAAATACAATTAATTATTTTAAGATTGTAATTTATTTCATATTTGATATTATATAAAAATAAATTGTTCTTAAACTTGAATTAAGAATCAGGAGCATTATTGAGATTCCCTTTATCAAATGGCAGAGAACTTACCAATGAAATGAACCAATAGTTAGAGAAAGTATCGTCTAAAAAAAGAAAAAAAAAACTAAATAAATAAACACAACATCACAGGCCCCAAAAAAATATCTTTTGATAAAATTGAAACCAACTTAGTGAGACTAATGCCACAGATATAGTGATGCATGGTGATGCAGAACAAGAAATGGAGATACATAAACGAAAAGGGTCGCGGTTCATGGACGTTTACAATTCACACACAAACCGCGACACTCCTGCAGCAGATTATGTGCAGTTTGGCTTCGAACGTAATCCGCCCCTATAACGGTTTACGTTCATTTGTAAACCATGGGTCCCTGTCGCAGTTTACATAATTTATGAAAAAAATGCATTTTGGTATCCATTTTGCAAAATGTGTATTCTGGTAAAATTGGAAACCAAATTATTTATTTTGGTAAATTGTCCGAAAATAAATGTGAACTCATTTTTATATTTAAAATTATTTTTCTTTTTTCTTTTTATTTTGGTGTTTGTTTCGATACGATGGTAAATTCATATGTACCGATACGTTTAAAATATGGATAAATAACAATAAGCCATATGGAATTTATTTTCTACACTAGCATCAGATTTCTTTTAAAAAAATATATATTATATCACTAGTTTTACTAAAATACTCTTATAATTTAATAAAAATAAAAAATATTTTTTATTTAATTTTTTAAAAGACTTAAATACCCTTTTTAATATATTAGACAAAAATTACTCTTTTAGATTAATCAAAATATTTAATTTTATCATTTTAAAATTTAAAAAATCTAAAAAACAAAAATAAAAACACATTTACCAAAATTATTTATCTCTCGATAAATTCTAATCAATCATTCATACCAAAAAAAAATTAAACAAATCTAAAAAATACTAAAAAAATTACTTTGTTCTTTGTTTTGCTAGATTTTTCACCCAACCTTCATATCTCTTCTGTGTTTGTATCTCCCTCTCTTCTCTTCAATCTCGTCTCTTCTCCCTCGTAAAGAAGACAAAAAAATTTCCTCCACGGCGCCCTACCAAGATCACCGCAGTTTTTGCGCGCGCCTCACCCAGGCGAGAAGAACGTTGTCGCGTCAGATAGCGTCACCATCTTGTGCGTTCCAGAGAGCGTCACCGTCTTCTTGGTTCCATCGCCGTCTTCCTCGTTCTTCATCACCGTCGTCAGCCTCTCTCTTTCGGTAACTACCTCCCTGCACTATCCATTCTTTCTATGCAAATATTGTTAAGATGTTTACCTGTTGGGAGAAAGCATAAGCTAGTGCTCTTTCTCTTCTGGTTGATGCCTCCATTCTGTTCTGCATTCGCATTTTCGATACATAGCTACTCACAATGCTATCATCCCATTCTTCCTGAAAATCTCATGAACTATGCTAGTTAACAGAATTCGATCGATGGCGAATTATAACTAAATTGATAAGCTTAGCACCTTCAATCACTCTTTTAACACTTTTTTATTTATGCAAGAATAAGATGAGCTTTGGTGAATTATTTTAAGCTTAATTTGAATTCAAGTCTTTGAATTTATGACAACATTTCAAGTGAGCCAAAGATAATTGTTTTTCTTTTAACAAAATCATGAGTTGTTACTTGCTAGTTTCATGAATTTAACCGAATTTTCTGTTATACCTTCTGCTTTGTTTTCGCCTTCAACCGAGAACATTTTGGCCGAATTTGCAGCTTGAACTTCAACTGAGGTTCCCATGGACTTTCTATTTGGACTTTCAGTTACTAAATTTAGCTGAACTTCACCATTATTGCATTTGATTTCATCCTTTAGATGCCTTAACTGAAATTTATAGCACAATAATCATAAGAAGAAGGAAAAAATACTAAGCATCATATAAATAATGAATTTATTGATATAACTTATGTGAATATATGCAAATTTATGCAATTTAAGTTTATTGAGCTAACCAGAAAGCTTCTATATGTTGATTCAATCCAAATTGCTGCTGTTTCTTCACTCAAGAATGTAGAACTACTTGAATTTGGCATTTCTTCTTGTTCTATTATATTTGATGGTAATCAATGGCTAAGAGAATAGGGGTTGAATCTTAGCCCTTTTTTGTTGAATATTAATTTCTGCCTTTTAGAGAACCTTCAGGAGATATTTCTGCTTTTGTTTCGTGTCGAGTTGAGAGACACTTTTGTTTTGTCTCGTGCCGAGTTGAGAGACACTTTTGTTTTCGTCTCCAGATTAACAGAAATAGAGTAAGGAGTAGAAAAGAAGAATTAACACCTGATATATCCTGGTTCAGCCACTAAGTGCAATGTGGACTACATCCAGTATCCATCACAACAATGATGGAATTTCACTATGTTATCACAACATTACAAACACCAATTTCTCCCTAGAAACTATCCATTCCTATCTGAGACAAATACAGATTCTATACCCAATCTGAATTTAGCTAGGACTCAAAACCTAGCTTTCAACTCCAAAGTGCTCACCCAACTTGTAAGGGAACAAGTCTAGATTCCAATCCAACATGAACTTGACTAGGACTCAAACCTAGCTTTCAATCCGCAAAGTGCTAACCCAACTTGTAAGGGAATACCTTCAGGATCATGACAACAAAATAGAAATACATACAAAGAATTTCTGAGATAATTATGGCTTTTTCTTTAACTATCTGCCTTTTTTCACTCATTGGCTTTTTCTTATAAAACCTCACATTTTACCTTTTACCAATGAAACGCAGACAGACCAAACAGAGAAAAAGAAGTACTCAATGAAAGCCATGAAGGAGAAGAATAGACAGCTCAAAGAGCTATGGGAACCCAAACGTGTGCTCTCACTACTTACTTCAATCAATGGCCGTTCACCCCTATTATAGAGGAGTGAAGCTTCCAGGGCTTGAAACCTTCTTCAACACATGTTGGTTCTCTTCTCCCAATACACATGCAACAACGGCGTGACAGAGGAGAGAGAGGGTAGAAGCAATGACCAAATCAAACATGCAACCATACCTTCAATCTTCTCTTTCAACCTTTTTCTTCATGCATCTTGAATCTGAGCCGTTGAATTTTGCTTTGGCTCCAAATTTTGATTCTGAGCATTGATATAGTTCTGACCCAAGCTGGCTTCTTGCCTTCCATATTTGCTTCTTCCTATGTGTAGCTCGACGGCTAGCTTCCTTCTCTGATGAACAAAAATGAAAGTGAACTTTTACACTTCAGATTTGCTTCTTCACCGAGGCAAATCCTT
This sequence comes from Arachis duranensis, assembly GCF_000817695.3. Taxonomy (NCBI): domain Eukaryota; kingdom Viridiplantae; phylum Streptophyta; class Magnoliopsida; order Fabales; family Fabaceae; genus Arachis; species Arachis duranensis. The sequence goes on from NC_029774.3 coordinate 37,113,958, forward strand.
CCTTTTCTTGGCAAATAAAATCTTAAAGCTTTTTCTTCAAATCATGTCTTCAATGGCAAAAATCTTGCTTTGCCTTACTTTAGATCTTTTTTCCTCATAGTCTTTCTTCCATCCTAACCTTTTCTTTCATTAGGCTTTTGATGACTTCTTCTAATAACTTCTACTTGCTTCTTTTCTCTTATGGATGTGATATAATCGAAAGCAAGGAGAGAGAGAAGAGAGAATGCAGAAAGCTTTTGGTGGAAGCATTAAGTGAAATAAAGTTAATTGAATTGAAAATAAAAGGCATGGAGCTTCGAAGCATGCTTTTGAAATCTTTGGACCACTTTGAGTTTCTTTGTCTTTTAGCTACATAAAATGAACAATTAATATTGGGCTTTGAGAGACTTGGGCTCTTTTGGTTTTCTTTCTCTTTTAATATTCAGCCACTTGAAGAGAACAACTATTATTGGACTAAGCATGTTTAGTAACTAAACTGGACTTTCATCACTTAAACCAAAAAACAATTTTATTTTTCTTTCTGCACACTAATAAAAATATCAAACAACCCATTAAAAACTATTAAATAAGACACTTAATAATAATTTTAATAATTTCCTAATTTATATTTTAATAATGTTTGATCATGATTTAATTAAACATAAGTTTTCAAACTCAACAATATTCTCCACAGTTTCTTCACTTTTGGCATATTCTCTATCACTCAGGTTCTCTTATATTATTGGTTGTGTAACTGTAACTTCAGAACTCTTTAAGTGAAGCTCTGCCACAACTAAATTGAATTCATTTCCACACAAGTATGATCGAATAGAACCCTATCTTCGATTTTCTGTTGAATTTCACCTACCCTGAGAAAAAGTAACAAAATTTGTGATATGATCAATATATATATATATATAGCATTTTTGAGAGACTCACTTTGCTTTCGTATGATGCAGCAGAACCATTTCTGGAGAAGACACCTCTTACCAATTCTCCAGTAAAACCCATATCTTAACTAGCTTTATGAATTTGAGAAGAGATCAGAAGAAATAAGAATTCTGAATGAGATTTATATTAATATGGAGAATGCAAAGATATAGCATATAGAGGATGATGCTACTAACTTTAGCATTTCTACATTATTAAAGTGATAAAGGCCAAGCTACATTCTCACTTGTCCTCTGTGATAATAATGTAATCTTAGTCTTAATATTTTCTTAATATGTGCACCAAAACTTTAAAGACACTTATTATTGTTAATTTGTTACTTACTTTATCTTATAATAATGGGAAAATCACATGTTGGGTAGAATTTAATATGATCGAGATCTGTATGCAGGGATTTGCAGAGCTGGAATGCTGGCTCTAAATCGAGGAAAAAAAATAATAGAAGCTGGAATGTTAAAAAATAAAAAGGTCTATGAATTTAAGTGCAATGTTTTTATTGTTGTCATGTACATCATCCTGTCATTTCTATTTCCGTATTCGATTCCATATTGTTCTAAGTTAATCTAATATCTCTTGTTTTTACTTAATGAGCAGATGGGGTCAATTTTTTTTGGGAAAAAGACAGATAGGTCTTTGACTTTTTAAAGTTTTGACAAATACATTCCTAACAAAATTTAAATACAAAAAAGTTTCTGACTTTAACAAACGGAGGACAATTTAGTCATTCCGTCTATTTGCCTCTCATACACCTAACGAAACTGGCTGACGTGGCTGAAACGGTGTACAGGTGTCCGTTACGGTGCCACGTTGGAAGGGGAAAAAAGTTCGAAGGACAAATAAGTCCTTGACGTCATTTTACAAATAAAGTTTGAAGAATAAATAGGTCCTTGAGAATTTTTTTTTCATTATACTTCTATTATGCTTCTATTATGAGAATTTAGTTTATAAAATTAGGCTAATTTTTTTTTGTATGAAAAAAATGTTGGTGTTTTTGTTGAAAATGGAAGAATGTGGTGTAATTATAGATGGATGGATTTTTTTGTGGGAAGTTAACACGCGGGGGGCGTGGTGCAACACGTGGAGGGCGTGGTGAACATGTGGCATCATTCTGACCAACACGTGGGGGGCGTGTTGAACACGTGGCAGCATCTTAGCCAACACGTGGGGGCGTGTTGAATAATTTTCACAATACTGTAATACACTTCAAATGTCAATATTCAACCAAAACACCAATTTTCTTTCCATATTAAAAATAATTTCTGATAAAATTATGCTTGTATTTTGAAATCTAATTAACTTGTTTTATTCTACAATTTAAATTATTTGTATTAAAATTGTAGAAATTGGGCTTGTTATGTTTCTACTCTTGACACAAAAGATTTATAAAATCAAACTACTTTTACAAAAAAGTCGTAAGTTGACAAAAGTTTTTGACTAAGAAGACCAAGATATCTGCAGATAAAAAATTAAATAATAAGATTTTTAGTTATTATTTTTATATGAAAAAGTCTAATTTTTTATTAGTAATTAATTTTAACATTCGTTATCTAAAATTTAAAATAATTTAATGTGTATAATTTTACATTTAAAATATTTTAATTGTAAAAAAATATCGAATGACATATTTTGATTTGTCAAATTACTAATATAAAATATAATTATATATAGAGTAAAAATAGTAGAGAGAAATATAAAAATGGAGAGAGGTAGATGAGAGAATTTAAGAAATGAGTTTATTAATTTGAAAAAAAAATTCTCAAGGACCTATTTGTCCTTCGAACTTTATTTGTAAAATGACGTCAAGGACTTATTTGTCCTTCGAACTTTTTTCCCCTTCCAACGTGGCACCGTAACGGACACCTGGACACCGTTTCAGCCACGTCAGTCAGTTCCGTTAGGTGTATGAAAGGCAAATAGACGGAATGATTAAATTGTCCTCCGTTTGTTAAAGTCAGAGACTTTTTTGTATTTAAATTTTGTCAGGAATGTATTTGTCAAAAGTTTGAAAAGTCAGGGATCTATTTGTCTTTTTCCCATTTTTTTATCTTGGATGTTCTCTCTAGATACAAGGCAACCAATGCTCGTGAGGCTGAAAATATAGTAGAAAGAGTTACTCCAAGGTTACAGCATGCCAATTGTGCAATTGTACTATCAGCTGTTAAGGTAAATTTTGTTTATTTATTTTTTTTCCCTTTACTTATTATCTTGCATTACACATTAGAGATCACATTTTATGTGGTTTGCTCTCATCACCAGCATTGATGTGGTTCGAAATCTCTGTAAAAAGATGGCTCCTCCTCTTGTGACATTACTCTATGCAGAACCCGAAATACAATATGTAGCCCTGCGGAATATCAATCTTATGGTACAAAGAAGACCACCAATTCTTGCCCATGAAATTAAGGTGGTGATCTAAAACCGATTTTGTTAAATTCTTCATTAAGAAATAGCACATTTGGGCACTAGTGAAGAACTTCTCTTCTCTAGTTTGGAGATTGGGCTTATTATATATCTGCAGGTGTTTTTCTGCAAGTACAATGATCCTATCTATGTGAAAATGGAAAAGTTGAGATTCATTTCAATCTATTTTTACTTATTTCTTGTTTTATATAGTTCGTATTTGGACCTTCTGTCCTTTCATTAATGAAATATGTTCTTTTCTGTATCTTTTTTTATAAATAGCAAGTTATCTTGTTACACTGATGAGACTTGTATATCTTTCATTCGCTTGGTGCTGAATTGCAGCTTAACAGTTGCATATTAAGTATCAGTGGCTGCATCCTCATGTATTATATTAACTTGTTAAGCAAGGGGCTAGTTTTGATTTCTTTAGTCCTTTGATGTCGATTTTTTTAGAAAGGCTGCTCGCGCAATTGGTCGTTGTGCAATCAAATTAGAGATGATTTAGGTACTGAGGGCCCACAACAGATGATTCAGGTACTGCCTCATATTGCATACAACATACTTGTCAAGAACTGAACCCCTTATTTATGGACCAATTAAAGTTCTCGAAAAGATTCTAAAATTAAAAGTTTTATGGAGAGCATAGTGAAATTTCTTGATATATTATTATCTAGACAGTACTTTCACACCCCATTTTCAGTGTGTCCTCAAAACGCCATCTCTGAATTATATAGGAAGGGTGTCAAACAAACTGATCTTTCTCTACCAAAATTGAGTTGTAGAACCTCTGTTTTATATCTGTGAGATCTTTTCCTTCAAAATTATAGTCTAAATCGATATATCTTAGATAATTATGTGTATTCCTTTGTCTGTATGTTATGGACCATGATACTTTCTTCTTCCTCAAAAAAATCTAATAAATCTCTCTCTCTCTCGCTCAACTTTATTGACTAGTGTATTCCTAGAAAGGTTCCAAAAATTGTTGGAAGCAAAACAAAAAGTTTACCATTTTGTTATTAGTTGTATAAGTTGGTTCTAGGAATCTACTATTAAGCACACACTCCTATAATCAACCTTTAGTTCAAATTCTTACTTGACTTCTCCTTTGAAAATCAATTTTGAGTTGTAACATTTAATGGTTCTAACTTGTCTTTCTCAGGCAGCTAAGGATGTTGTGTTAGCTAAGAAACCTGTAATAACTGATGACTCAAACCAACTTGATTCGTCTCTACTTGATGAGCTCCTTGTCAACATTACTACATTATCTTCAGTTTATCACAAGCCTCTAGATGCATTTGTAACCCGTGCACACACCTCGGCCCAGAAAGCTGAAGATGAAGAGTATCCTGAGGGAAGTGAAACAGCATATTCTGAGTCATCTTCTGCAAAATCCTGCCAATGGTGCTGTTTCAACCCCGGAATCCGTTGCACCGCCATCACCTCCACCTGCCGTGCCTGTGCCGGATTTACTTGGTTGTGGCTTGCTTATTTGATATTTCCGATAAGATGATTGGCTATATTCTGTTCTAATTTTTTACTTGTTTAGAATATTATTACTTTTGTATTGAAATGGTGGCCGACAATGATTTACATGAAGTTGTGTTGTATTATAATATGTTAAAATAGGGTTATGTGCATTCTGGATAAATAAACATATGTAATAGACAGTAATAAAAGCAACAGTCCTTTTCTACCGTTGATTGCTTTCTAAATCAAATGTATGGATTTGTATATGAAAACTTTTTTTTTTCTTTCAACTCTCTCTCACCTCTCTCTATAAATTTATTTTATTTAATTAGAAAAGGGAAAATTAAATGTTTAAAATTGACCGGGGGATAAGTGTATACTATACTTGAAAACAGGAGGGTCTTTGACATGTAAAGCTATCGTTTGTTTATGCACGACACCTAGAAAATATAAATTATTGAATGAAGACAGTGGGTAACACGTTCTCGCCTACAGAAGCAACATTAATGTATGTGTTAGGTGGCTGAACCCAAATTTGAGCAACTCAAGGACAAAAATATATTTCACACTAAAATGCCTTTGGAGGTAGAGTGAAATATTTCACACTATAAAACTGAACCAATACTACAGTAATTACAAACCAAGTTTTGAAAGCAAGACATGTCTAGCAATATCCGGTAAGGCAGTAATCTAACATTGGGCAATCTCATATCTACATGATACATTGATGCTGAAAGCTTTTGTTTTTAACACTACAGCAAATTTATATCCATTGGGAGTACCCAGCAACAGAAAATTCAAGGCTTCTGAACTATCGCAATTATATACTTGCAGTGTTCTCATCATCATGCAAATCTAGCCATAGTTTGTTCCGTGTAGACAACAAAGTAGGGACTTCCGTAAAAATTAAAACAAAAATAATGTAGACTTTACATCTGGCATAAAATGTAAACAACACTCGGGAGCAAGACTTCCAGAGTCAAATGAGTGGTTGAATGACAATTCCCTGTCACATATCATGAGTGGAACGGCTACTATCTGTGATCCTACATTTGAGCTTTGCTGGGAAAATAAGTTGGGGTATGAAAAATATGGATCATCATCTAATGAAGGCAATCTATTAGGCTGGTGAGCAGAGAATTATGATTTTTTGGTGAAGAAGAATCAAAATCTGCTTTGAGTGTATTGAATGAAGGAAAACTTGGTGAAGCAGATAGAGAGTCTGGTTAAGTTCAAGAGTACTTCCGCCACTGCCATCGGAGGTACCTCTAGAATTATGCTCAGCTAGATGTCCCCTTTCTGTAGTAGATTGATTGTCACCCACTGCATAAAATGCGTTCACAGAGAGCTGCTATCAGGTGACTGTTCACTAATTCGGACTTGAGCAAGACTAGCTGCTGAGCGAGCTGCAGCTATAGCACGTTCAGCAGTTTTTGTGGCAGCATGAGAAGCAGCCAACACATCCTGCAGGTCCACATCGGCTTCAGTTTTTGTGCTCAACATGGGGGCAGGAGAATCATTATGTCTAGTAGAATATGATCCAGCCGGTAGTGGAGGGGAGATAAACGGCACCAGATGTATTATGGGGTTCATCTCTCTGAATAGTTGATATCTCGTGAACTTGCTCATGCCTTACATCTGGGATATCTCCAGAGTAGCTAGATGAACGAAGATCAACTTCAAGAGGTGGAACAACTGGAGCTGTGGCAACATTTGCATTTCGCTGGACCGATACCTTAGGCACATCAGGGAAGTCCAATATGTCTGAATCGGAATCAGAATCAGGTTGTTCTTTATTGAATGTATCAGGAGCAGTATTTGACTCTTCATCCTGTTTTTCTTCAGGTGGTGGCACGTTTGACCCAACAAATTGTGTGGGGCCATTCTGACAATGGAAAAACATTTTAAGATTATGGTGCAAAGAAAGGAAAGCCAATATGAGATTGTTACTGTTGCACTAGTCACTACTGCCTAATACTTACCAGCAAGTCCTCGTGTTTCTTAAAGAACTCGGTTTCTGAAGCAGCTGGATCCCGTTCTATCTCATGCTCAACAACAATTTCTTTTAAAAGGTTCAGTTTCTTTTCAAGTGATGGAGCACGAACCGACAGCAGCTCTATTAAAATCTATTCAATATTCACATTTAATTTTTTTTTCTCAATATTTGCATTTGATTTTAATTTTATCTTTAATGTTTCGCTTATTTATTTTGCTTTTATATCTAATATTTTAAATATGTTTTAGTTAACCGTTTACTTCATGCATACAATAAAATTAAAGCATGGTATTTGCATTTATAATCTTTTTTGAATTTATTGCCATAATGCTCAATTTGATTTCTAAACTTACATAAAAATTAATTTAATCTTAAAATTTTAATTGTCTTTATTTAATCTCTATATTTTACAAATATAACTCATGTTAATTTTGGAACAATTTTTTATGTACACACGTTAACAAAATACTGATGTGAACAACCATATGTCACATTGCTGGATTCTATAATACAATATCAATTTGAGTACTGGCACTCAAATAGTGGTGTTACTGTATTTCTTTATCAAATTTTAAAAAGAATGTAATATAATTAGTATTATTTTAAATATTTTAATTATTATTATTTTATATTTTTATTTTGTATGTTTGATATTTTACATCAAATTTAAAACAATGCTATAAATGAACAAAAAATAATTACTAAAAAAATATAAAAAATATTACTGTCGGCATATACCAACAATAATAGCCTAACTAATTTTTATAAAAAAAAACAAGCTCCTTTTCCGTGAGGGAGAGTCTCAAAGAAAAAGGAAAAATTCAAATTGGAGGCAGGAATTAGAGTTACAAAATTCAAGAAATTAATTTATTTATATATAAATTTGGATAAATTCATAATTTTATATTCGGGTGTATTTAATAAATTTTATGGGACAGGTACTTATGTCCGTATTCCTATTAGGGGTGGCAAATGGAAAAGCTTGCCCTATCCCGCTAAAAGCCTGCCATCCGGCGGATTGGACCACGCCGCCCTGCCTAGTAAAGCGGTCCTAAATTCCTCCCCCGTCCCGTCTAACGGTAGGTTGGCAAGTTGGCGGGTCAATCCTGCCAAATCTCTCTTTTCTTATAAACCATTAAATATTAAACAATATATATAATTTCACAATCATTTCAATAAATTTATAATTTCTAAATTTACAAACATTCAAATTTTTATAATTATAAATATGTAATAAACATAATTATAAACTAAATTTTTTAAAATAAAATAATAAAACTAACATTATCCAAAGCAAAACAAATATTGTCCAAAATATATAATTAAACATCTTCAAATTTATAATCAATCAAACATAAAATATAATCCAAAATATAAATTAGAATATCTTCAATTATCATTTTTATTCTTTTGTAGATCAATAACATCATTAGAATTTGTAAAAAAAATTGTCCTGACAAAAAAATGCTTGGCCTGACAGAGAAGCCTTCCTCGCCTCGCCCCACCAAAATCTGTCAAAACCCACGAATTAAGCGGTATAGGGTAGGCGGGTGGTCTCAAATTTTCAACCCACCTCACCTATGTTGGTGGGTTACGTGGGCCGGCCCGACAGATTTTAGCCTGTTTACCACTCCTAATCCCCGTCTATTTTCGCATGACAGGTCGTGAGGATTTCACAGGTCCCCATCTAACCCTAAAACACGAGTAATTTCTGCAAATACATGGTTCGGCTGTTTTTATGATAATCTCTATTGCTAGCATTCGTTGGCTCGTGATATGAAGTTATTTCAATCACTCAGTAAATTATTAGATAATTAAAATTTATGATATATCCATTTTTATAAAGTCACATGTATCTTTGTTATAACAATATTAATAGGAGATAAATGGATAAATACTAAGCTATTGTTTGGATATAAGATGGAAAATAAGAGGAAAGAAAATAGAAAGAAAGAAAATGAGAGGAAAGAAAAATAGAAAGAAAAATATATATATTTTTGTGTTGTTTAGATGAAGAAAAAATAAACGAAAATAAAATAGAAGAAAAAATTTATTTTACTTTGATGGAAGAAAAAGTAAAAAAAGAGAAAATTACAATAGAGTAAAATTATATTAATATTTTTATATATTATATATAAATTATAATTTAAAGAGTAACTCTATATTTTTACCCATGTTTGCACTTGTCCATCAGTTTCTTTTCACAATTTTGAAAAAAAAAATTTTACATGAGCTCCACATACACCTTTTTTGTTTTTCATTCAATTTCTTTGTTGATCCAAACAATGGAAAATTGATTTTTTTTTTCTCCATTT
>NC_029774.3:37123748-37125013 GCF_000817695.3 Arachis duranensis
TGAATAACCATTTTTAAAAATATGCCAATCCAAATAATATAGATTAAAAAAAATATATAATTAAATTATATAATACAACATAATATTTCTAAAAGTTTGTTTTATAGCAGATCTAATGCTAAAATATTATTAGTATAATCTAATTTCATGATTATTCAAACGTTATTTTTATGAAAAATCGCATTATTTACTTTGAAAAAAATATTTACTTACTATTATAATTTAAATAAAATATATAATAGATATTAAACCAATTTATTTTAATAATTATTCAGTCACAAATATTCATCAAAGATATGAGATTTAAGAGCATACAAAGTAAATATAATACTTACAACTTTTACACTACCACAATAAGATGATTATCATAAGTCTATTTTAACATAAGTTAAAGAGAACAACATATAATAATATGGAAATAATCAAATCCCAAAAAGTTATAGAACACCTATCATACACTACGACTGTTAACATTGAAGAAGTTTTAACAATTTATTCTTTTATTAACTATCTTTTTATCTATTCACTTTATCTACGAATATATTAAGGACTAAAATCTATGCTTCGGCCTTTTAAAATCTCATATATTCTTGTCAAACACAATATTATTATGCGTTGTCCAAATTTACTAAAGAATTGAAAATAACAAAAGCATCCATCTGTTCTTTACAGAAACTATTGAATGAAGAAATCGTTGGTAAACAAATGATGTTTTCTTACAATATGTATATTTTTTATGATGATAAAATAAAAATAAAAGGCATGGAATAATATTGTGTATATTTAAGTTAATTTTAATCTTTTTTAATAACAAGATTTGTCATAACGATGATTTATAAACAATAACAATTAATACGGATTATATATATTTTAAGGGGTATGTCTAAAACGAACTCAACAATTATGTGCTTATTGAATGAGACACACTTATATAAACCATTAGATTTTATTAGATAAAAATCAAATTCTAATCTAAAAGAAGAGCATTGATGGACTCTAACAAATATAGAATATCCTAATACATAAATAAATGTTTTAAATGTCAATACTTTAATACACAATACTTTAAATGGCAACAAAATCTTTTATTTTTAAATAATTAAATATAAAATATATAAATATAAAATATATAAGTATTTTTTATTTAATAAAATTAATTATTATGCAAAACTTTTTTATAATATCAAAAAATTATATTAAAATAATATTTTAAACATTAACATAAAATATAAAATCATTAAAATTTATTTTATAATACTTGATAA
>NC_029774.3:37126021-37130758 GCF_000817695.3 Arachis duranensis
TTTTTAGAACAAAAAATTTCTATCTTTATATAATAAAGTATGTGATAATCTTCTTTTATATATATATATATATTAGGGGTGGTAAAACGGGTCGAATCCGTTAGGCCGATCCATCGAACCGCTAAAAAGAGTGGGTCGGGTTAGAATTTGAGACTTGTCAAATTAAAAAAATTCGTCAAATTATGTCTATATGTTTCAATTATGTGACTTTATTTGTTTTATTTTATAATTTCGTATATATGTTCAAATTATGTGACTTATTTTCTAAAATAAAGATGGTTCTATTGATAAATATTATTTTAAACAATTTTATTGAAGTTAAAATTTTAAAAAAAGATAGTAAAAAAATTATATTATAATTTGACTATTTTTTATTTGTATTTAATTATTTAATTATTATTTTTTTGTTAATTTTAATTAATTTTATTTTTAAAAAAAAAAACAAAGTCAAATGGTTAGTATTTTGTACCCACTTTAGTTGGCGGGACGGGTCAACCCATCCCACTTATGATGCGGGCCTAGGTGGGGCAGGACGGGGCAGCCCGCATTACCACCCCTAATATATATATACTATCTAGTAACTTTTTTATATATTAAATAATTATAATCATATAATAACATTGAAATCAGAAAACATATTGAATCTGTTACTGTATATCAATTTAAAATATCATTTTAATATAATTTTTTAATATTATAAAATTTTTTTCATAATAATTAATCTTAATAAATAAAAAGTACTCATATATTTTGTATTTATATATTTTATATTTAATTATTTAAGAATAAAAAATTTTGTTACCGTTTAAAGTATTATGTATTAAAGTATTGTCATTTAAAGCATTTATTTATGGGGTATGTCTAAAACAAGCTTAACAATGATGTGCTTATTGAATGAGCCACATTCCTATAGACCATTAGATTTTATTAGATGAAAAACAAAGACTAATATAAAAGAAGAGCATTGATGGACTCTAATAAATATAGAATATTCTAGTACATAATTAAATGCCTTAAATGACAATACTTTAATACACAATATTTTAAATAGTAACAGAATCTTTTATTTTAAATAATTAAATATAAAATATATAAATACAAAATATATGAATATTTTTATTCATTAAAATTAATTATTATGCATTTTATGATATCAAAAATTATATTAAAATGATATTTTAAACTGTAACATAAAAATATAAAATAATTAAAATTTGAGTAAAGTATTGTTTTTGTCCCTAACGTTTGGAGTAAGTCCTAAAGTTGTCCCTAACATTTCAATCGTCCTATTTAAATCCCTAACGTTTCAAAATTGACTTAATGTTGTCCTGCCATTAGGGATCCGTTAATAGAATTGACGGCGGGACAAAATTGAGACGATTTTGAAACGTTAGGGATTTAAATAGGACGAAAACGTTAGGGACAAAAACGATGCATAAAAATAAATTTTAATTTAATTTTATCTTTCAATAATATTAGTTTTTTACTGTACATAGAATTCAATTATTTTTTAATTACATCTAAGTAAATTACACTTAATTAAATTACTTTCATTTTAAATAAATTTATTTTTTTATAATTTTAAAAAATTTTGATACATTAGAGAGACAAAAGGTATAATTTATATTTTATTGTATATATATATTTTTTTCTTTTCTGCAAGTTTATATACTAGTCATTCTACAAACTTTTTATGATATTTTTTTAAATTAAAAAAATAAAAAAATTAATATTTTTATGTATTATATATAATATTTTATCATTTTTGTCCCTAACGTTTAGGGAAAATTCTATTTGTGTCCTTAACGTTTAAATCGTTCTATTTGTATCCCTAACGTTTATAAAAGTGATTCAATGTTATCCTACTATCAATTATACTAACAAATTAGATTATATTTTTCAATTATTCTCACTTGGATGTATTCATTCTCAATTAGGTCTCACTTAAATGTGTTCGATTTTAATATTATATTCACTATTTATGTTTAAATTCAATTATGTCTCTAGAAAAGTGAATTATGTAAATGTTGTAGGAATTAATTTCAACTTTTGATGAACTATTTTTCGGAATGGATCATCGATTCTATTCCTGACATTTGTATTTTAACTTCAAAAAGAGATTTTTAAAACTCAAACTAAAGCGTTCGTGGTGTGTAATTGACGGCAGGATAACATTGAATCACTTTTACAAATGTTAGAGATACAAATAGGACGATTTAAACGTTAGGGACACAAATAAGATTTACCCCAAACGTTGGGGACAAAAATAATACTTTACTCTTAAATAAATTATATTTTTAAAATATTTTTATGAAAAATTATATTATATAATATCTTTAATAAAAATAGTTAGTTAATAAATTTTGAATATAATAATCGAATTTTTGTATAATAATTAATTTTAATAAAAAAAATACTCATATATTTTATATTTATATATTTTATATTTAATTATTTAAAAATAAAAGATTTTGTTACCGTTTAAAATATTGTGTATTAAAGTATTACTATTTAAAGCATTTATTTATGTTAAAATAAGATGTTTTCTTACCTATTCAAATTGAATGCAATAAATACAAATTAATTTTGTTAGATAATCATAGTCGTCTAGTCTACTATATATAGATGGCCACACAAAATTATAAAAACCATTATCGCAAATGCTATTTCTACTGTTCTTTTCTTCTTCTTCTTTTTTCTTTATGTATATTTTTTATGTATAAATGTACCCAAAATGAGAAAGTATGGATGATATTTTATTGATTGTTTGTTTGATGAATATATCTCAATTTAGACATTCTATTATTGCGGATGGCAATTGACCTATAGTAATTCAAGGTAACTAATATATTTTTTATAGTATTAGATAGAAGAATATTTGTTAAAATAAATATACTCATTGTAATGATTTTTTTTTTTCAATTATTAGACTTTTATGCCAGTCGTGTAAATTTTTTGAAGGTACAAGATAATAAAATAGGTTGACTTTAATATCATTAAAAGCTAGATTTAACGGTTCAAGTAAGCACCACTAATTATGTTAATAACATAATTTTGTAATACTAATGTGATCTACATATTAATTTTTTCGAGTAAATTCATTTTAAAATGTAAAAATTAGACTCAATTACGCTAAAATTTTAAAGGTAATATAAAATTTTACAACAAAATTAACATTTATTAACAAAATAAATTTATATAGGGTTCTTTCCTAATTATAAATAATAACAAGAATTATAAAAAAAATATTAATGTCATCATTCTTATTAACTAAATCATAATATTAGGTAGTTGACAGTTTTATAAGAAAAAATTATTAAATAATTACATAAAAACTAGCAACGAACAAACAATAAGGATTCATAAAAAATCTATTATATATTACCAATTTTATAATTAAAATATGTCAAATATTATATTCTCATCTATTCTATTTATTATATATTTTATTATATAAAAATCAGATTTCAGCACTTAATGATAGAGTTGATGTGACATACTTTTGAGAGTGCTTAGCGATTTATTTCGTTTAACTCATTAAATACAATTTATTATAATAAATTAACTATATGAACTAATTGATTTATTAGATATTTAAATATCACACAATTTATTATAATTTATATCAATTTGATTTAGTAGTATTTTTTAATTTATTTTTTTAATGTTGTATTTTTTAATTTATTAAACCAAATTAATTATACTAATTATGTGTATTAATTAATTAATTTGACTAATTTATTAGTCATTAAAATAATAAATCTATAAATTTAATTAATTAAATAGATTAATTTATTAATTATTAAAATAATAAATCTATAAATAAAATAGGCTCTCCAAATATTTTTTACTAATAATTAAATCAAATCAAATCATATATATTGAGCTAAATTCAAATCATGTGAATTAATGACTAAATTAAAATAAGATAATTTTTTACCTATTCAAATTGAATGTAATAAATACAAATTAATTTTATTAGATAATCATAATATTCTGATCTTTTATATATAGATACCATACAAAATCATAAGAATCATCATTTTTATCACTTTTGCTATTTTAACTCTTCTTTTTTTTCTTTTTATGTATAAATGTACTTAAAATGAGAAAGTATGGATGAGTATTTTATTAATTATTTGTTTGAAAAATATTATAGTCTGAAAATGTCTGAATTTAAGCATTTTACCGCTGCCAATGGAAGTTAAACCTGTAGTAATTCAAGGTAACCATGATATTTTATATAGTATTACATAAAAATATTTCTTATAATTAATATATGGGATAAGTACTTTTTTCGTCCCAAGGTCTGTGGTCAAAATCAAAATCGTCCCCGACCTTTTTTTGTTATTAAAATCATCATCAACGTTTAAAAACGATTTAAAATCATCCTTTCCCGAATTTTTGGACCAAAATACCCTTAACTATTAATAAAAATTAAAAATAATATTAAAAAAAACACCCCCCAATTTCTTCGTCTCTCTCTCCATCACCCCCAGCCCGCCGCCGCCCCTGCTTTTGCTTTCTGCCTTCTGCTTCTTCTTATTCTTTTTCTTCTTCTTCTATGAACTGAATTTTTGATGAAATTTGTTGTTGATGATGAAATTTGTTGTTGCTGAAATTTGAATTTCTGAATTTTTGATAAAATTTGTTGTTGTTGCTGATGAAATCTGATGATGATGATGATGATGACCATGAAAAGAGGGCATGAGGAAAGGGGTTGGGGGTTACGGTGAG
>NC_029774.3:37130793-37134841 GCF_000817695.3 Arachis duranensis
GGGGTTACAGTGAGGGGCTTGATGGTGGTGGTGGTGGTGGTGGTGGTGGTATGGTGTTGTTGCTGTTGTTTGGTGTTCTTAGTGTTGATGTTGGTTGGTGTTAGTGGTGGTGTTTGTGTTGGTGGTGGTAGTAGTGGTATTGGTGGTGTTGGTGTTGATGGTGGTTGTGGTGGTAATGTTGGTGGCAGTGGAGGTGGTGGGGTGAGGAAGGTGAAGAGGAGAATGATGATGATGAGGATATTTTGGTCCAAAAATTCGGGAAATGATGATTTTAAAGCGTTTTTGAACGTTAGGGATTGATTTTAATAAAAAAAAAGATCGGGGACGATTTTGATTTCGACCCCAGACCTTGGGGACGAAAAAAGTACTTATCCCTTAATATATCTATTGTAATTGATTTTTCTTGTCAATCTGTTATCTTTTACCTAACAAACGATATCCACATGTTTATGAATATATTATTTTCATTAGAAGTCATACATAATTGATTGATAATTCTATATATAAAAATACTCCTGTTGTAACTAAATACCATATTGTTATCTCACTAAAGTTAATTCTCCTATGATTATGGCAATGTATAGCATTATCATATCAAAATTGATTAAATTACATTTATTTCTAACGAGGTAGGCAACCTTTTAAGCCTAATTACAGTCGAAGTTGAGAAATGTTTGAAAAGTGCTAACAACACAAATATTTTTTAATTTTAATACCCAATAATAAATATATAAATTAAAATTAATATTGTTTTGTACAAAATCATAAAATGTATATTATACTTAAAATAGGAGAATCTGTCTTTAGTAAGCTCAAGGCTTTTGAACTTTTCTAATAGACACAAGAGATAAATTATAAATATACCCCACATGCGAATTTAATAATTATTATTATTATTTTTTTATGTTTACCAAAAAAAAATTTTAAATTTAACTAATAAAATCCTTAATTCACCACACCCCACCCCCAAAGTCACCATAAGGTACCCTAATTCCCAAATCATTTCCCTGTTAACTCACCACCACCTGCGTGACTCTCTGCTGGTCTCAGCCTTCGCCATCGCCATCCAGCCGAGTTGTCGCCGTCCAATCCATCTCCCCGTCGTTCGTAGGCTCTCCCTCCCCGTTGATCGTTCAATAGCAAGTCATCCATCAAGGCCAGCGTCCACGTTGGGTCCAAAGGCGAAGCAATAATTGTGGCTTTCCTTTCAAGTAATTTTGTTTAAATACCCAAATTCTTGATTGTTAGTAGTTAGAGTATTATTGAACGATGATGTATCATCTTGTTATATGGTTAGTAGTTCGAGTGTGATTGAATGATGATGTGCTTCTTGCTATATGGTAAAAATAATAATTTGTTACTTTTTCATTTTCATGGCCATATTGTGATCTTTTATTTTTATTTTGGGGTGGAATTGAGCATTAGTGATTACCGAAGCAGGGATTGCATGCTATATTTGTTCTGTTCTGTGCTACAAGCATGTTGGTGTAGTTAAGATTTATGCCAATTTAGTAGTTATATGTAACAATTATAATTTTTCTTTATTGTGCTACAGTTTTTTCTTTTTTTTTAATGCTTCGGAGGAAAGGGGGGAGGTTTCAATGCTGTAGTGGTTTGAATAAACATAGATAATTGAAGACTGCGTGTATAAACAATGAGATAGAGACAATACGATGGACCTTTATTGAAGTAGGAACTAAGAAGCTCAGGTTGATGGTTCCAATAAACTTGTGCATTTTGTAATCTACACCATATTGTGTTGGCATAACTGATAAAAAAAATCAATAACTGCTGCTTAGCTTGATGTTATAATACCCAATCTTAAGTATATGTAGGTTTTTTAGCTTTGAGGGAAGCATATCAAAGAAATCTGATAATATATCTGAGTGATTCTCATGACTACACTAATATGGCTGATATGACTTTGCTGATATTGTAACAAGATGTATATCCTGGATATTTTGTTGTACTGGGTTATCTGTATATTTTTGTTAGTATTTTTTGGTTACTTCTAAAAAATCAACCTTTTTTTTTTTATTTTGCCTGTAAAATATGCCTAGTTGAACATCTCTCAATAAGTTTTCCTTTTAAGCTAAGCTAAGTAGTCAATAACTTGTATGATATGATAAGGTATGAAAGGTGCAGCATGAGTGCTAGCTTTCCGTAATAATGTGCACTTTCCCTCAAAAAAGGCAAAAACAATAATGGAGCTGCATTACTTGTGAGCCTTGCTCGTGTTTTTATCTCAATCAACAATAAATAGATGCCAATGCTTCCAAATTAGACCAGGGTGATTTTGGCACAAATCGAAATCACCAAAAAGGCTAGGTGAACTTCTTTAAATACCAACTGGCTTTGTATCCGATACTTGTAATTAAATGATCTCAATACTTGTAATAAGTAATCAAAACCTATGATATTGAATCATTCTTAGTGCATAATCATTAGTATGCAAATTTTGTCCTCTTTCTTGATCATTTATTCCTACTCTTTTAACAGATATCAAGGCAAATTCTCAAATGCATTAAAACAACAACAAAATTCAAATTTTATTCATTTTATTGAAAATTATAAATTTGTAACTTGGAATTGATAAAAATAAAATAAAATAAAAATTGGTTTACATAATCCTTAAAATTATTCCTATGAGCATTGCTATTTTGATGCTATTAGGTTGACCAATGCCGAGGGTAAAATTATTTTGGACTTTTCCTCAACTTTTGATTTTCTCATCGCAAATACATGTTTTAAAAAGAGAGACGAACATCTTATAACCTATAAGAGTGGCATGACAAGCTCTCAAATCGACTTCTTCTTGTTGAGGAGAGTCGACCGGAAATTTTGCATCAACTGTAAAATTATCCCGGGAGAGAGTTTGACAACACAACATAGGGTGCTCGTCATGGATTTTCGCGTTGAGCAAAAGTTGAGGAAAAGACATCATACGAAGAACCCAAGGACGAGGTGGTGGCGGATGAAAGGTGAGGAACAAAGAAGCTTCCTAAGACGGGTAGGAGAAGAGGCAAAGTGGGATGGGAATGGAAGCGCGGAAGAAATGTGGAGGGAGATGGCAGAAGTTATTAGAAGAACAGCAAAAGAAAGTCTTGGTGAATCTAAAGGAATAGGACCAAGAGACAAGGAGTCCTGGTGGTGGAATGCGAGTATACAAGAAAAGATAAAGATAAAAAGAGAATGCTTTAAAGAGTGGTCTTTATGCCGCAATGCAGATAACTGGGAAAAATATAAGGCGGCTAAGAAAAAGACAAAAGTGGCTGTAAGTGAAGCAAGAACAAGAGCATATGAGGGTCTCTACCAGTCTTTAGGCACGAAAGAAGGAGAAAAAGGTATATATAGAATTGCAAAGAGCCGGGAAAGAAGAACGAGAGATTTAGATCAGGTTAAGTGCATAAAGGATAAGGATGGAGAGGTGTTGGCTCAAGAGGAGAAGATTAATGAAAGGTGGAAGAACTACTTCTACGAGTTATTTAATGAGGGACAGAAGACTATTCCGAGCCTTGGTCGATTATGCACAAGCAAAGAAGATCAAAACTTTGACTACTATCGAAGGATTCGAGACTTCGAGGTAAAAGAGGCTCTAAAGCAGATGAAAAATGGCAGGGCAGTAGGACCTGATAATATCCCGATTGAGGTTCGGAAGGGTCTTGGAGGAAAAGGCATCAACTGGTTAACCAAGCTTTTTAATGAGATTTTAAGGTCAAAGAAGATGCCCGATGAGTGGAGAAAGAGCACCTTGGTACCTATCTACAAGAATAAGGGGGATATACAAAGTTGCGAAAACTATAGAGGGATTAAGCTTATGAGTCATACTATGAAGTTATAGGAAAGGGTGATAGAACGGAGGTTGAGAAAAGAGACACAAGTAACAGAGAACCAATTTGGATTTATGCCAGGCAGATCTACCACTGAAGCGATATACCTATTAAGAAGAATGATGGAGAGTTATCGTAGTAATAAAAGGAATTTACATATGGTGTTTATTGATTTGGAAAAAGCGTATGATAGGGTACCAAGGGAGGTCTTATGGAAG
>NC_029774.3:37135106-37141858 GCF_000817695.3 Arachis duranensis
ATTCTATTGCACCGCTATAAGACCGGCTATGCTGTATGGTACGGAGTGTTGGGCGGCTAAAGGGGAGCACGAACATAAGCTGAGTGTGGCAGAGATGAAGATGTTGAGATGGATGAGTGGTCATACGCGATTGGATAAAATAAGGAATGAAGATATAAGGGAGAGAGTTGGAGTAGCACCCATTGTGGAAAAGATGGTTGAATCGCGTCTCAGGTGGTTTGGACATGTGAGAAGAAGACCGATAGAACATCCAGTCAGGAGGGTGGATGAGATGGAAGATGGACAAAGGGCGAAAGGCAGAGGAAGACCTAAGAAGACCATCCATGAGGTGGTCAGACGAGATCTACATGTAAACGGTCTCACTGTAGACATGATACATGACAGAGCACAATGGCGTCGTTTGATTCATGTAGCCGACCCCACTTAGTGGGACAAGGCTTTGTTGTTGTTGTTGTTGTTGTTGTAGGTTGACCAATTTTTACATTTTTTTACTATTACAAAATATTTAATGAAAAATTAAAGGGTGGACTAATAGGACCCAACCTAAGGGGATGAAACAGAAAGGAATTTCAGGTGTTTTAAAAAATGGTCTCTGGGATCTTTTAACAGTTATTTGCTAAATTAGTTTGCATATTGTTCACTAGTAGGAGGTAACAAGCATGCATAAGGGAAATGCAGCCAAAAGATAAAAAGGACTATCCTCTGTCCCTCAAGTAAAAGAAAGTAGAAATAACTCAGAGCACTATTACACCATCGCACATGATAAAGAGAAATATGAGGGGTATGAAAAACAAATTATGATTTTAAAAGTACAACGATACAGCTACAACCATGATAGAAATATCAAAAGTTCATTTATTATCCTACAATGGGCAAAGATAAAATAGAGCGGCGATAAGCAATAATTGTTTAGACAGCTACATAAGCCCATGTATCACTCATAGTCTCGTACAAAATAGAGTCCTCAAAATTCTTGATAAATAAAGGGTTGCTACTTTTAGAGTCAACATTAGCAAATCCGGGCTGCCAGAAGAGTGTCACGCAACTCCAATACCCTCAAAAATCCATGGAGACTCATCTACTGAAGGGAGGAATTATAACATCAATAATGATTTTAAATTATCCTATAGATCTAAGAATGGTCGATATAAGATTTGGAAATAGTTTAGCCATATAAAAAGGTATTGTTTTGAACTCAGAACCTAATGAATTAAAAACATACCATTGACTCCAGACAACCACTCTTTAGCATTTATATGATGAAATAATTCCTTCAGTTGCTATCGTCCTTACCTGCCACTTAACCCACCAAGCTTCATGTGAATCAAATTGAATTCTATGACATATGTTAAAATCTAATCTCATTTACACTAATAACTGCTAAGTGGATAACCAATTTTCAAAGGCATCCAATATCATGCTAAGTCTATTGGGCAATTTGAAGGCACCACTATAACTACCTATCACACTACAACTGCCAACAGAACTCAGATCATTACAAGAATAATCTGGCTCTCAATTTTTTCAAAATAACGTGTTGTGACATGGGGAGGTTTCGTCCATGTTTCACAATATTGGTTGGTACCATTAATAATGGAATCATACATGCATTTTTCACCCATTTTATTTTGTGGGTAAGCAATAACGTCTACCTTTTGGGCTGTCGAAACCACTTTGGATCTTTCATACTCACCCTTATTTATAACAGCCCTCATCTTTTTGGGATAAGCATCAACAGCAGAATTATCATATGGAGACAGTCTCTTCATCCCTGTAGATAAAGCTGCAAAAGGCTTGTAGAGAGCACTAGCATTTGTACTTGAGAAAAAATTACTTCTATCTTACTGACTTTTTCCGGTACCAGGTTGTTGAACTTCATGCATCACCTTATAACTGTTTGAAATCAAATTGCAGCTAGACTTCCCACCTCTCGAATTACCAAGATCCTGGAACAAGCATAAAAGAAAACACAATAAAAAAATCCTTCGGGCAAATATGCAACATAGTATACCACTAGTTTAAAGCAAAAAATGGAAACAAAACACAATAAAAAAAGCCTTCGGGCAAATATGCAACATAGTATACCACTAGTTTAAAGCAAAAAATAGAAACAAAACACAATAAAAAGTCTTTGGGCATTTTCATAAACTCTTTTTATTTTTACAAAGTTTAAATTTATTCTACTCACTGTTGATAGCTCATGGGTATTCAGTAATCAATTAGATCTAAATCCAATCACCAATTTTCACATCACCATAACAGAGTCAATAAAAGATTGATCTTCTGTACCAATTTTTACAATTGGATACTGGAATGACGAACTCAAGAAGCTGCAACAAGTAATTTAAAGCTATAGAGATAAGATTGAAAAATCTCAATTTTAATTCAGTTTCTGTTCCTTTTAACTCAACAATTATAACCCCCAACAGTGAGATTCCCAGCAAAAGTGAACATCACTTACCACATAAGAATCTCCATTTTTTAAAACATTAAATCAAAATATATAACAAAAGAAACTCTATTAAAAAATTTTTTGGAAAAGGGGGTAAGTACCTGTTTACGTTCCCTGGACCTAGCAGCAGACTCTTGATCATGTGTCTCTGCTTCTGAAGAGTGGCCTTGTCCACTAGTTCCTCCACCGCCCTTCTCTTCCCTTTTGCAACCGCAGCTGCCCCTCCTGATTATTATTTTTTTTCAAAATTAACATAGGTAGATCAGAGTACTCACAAGCTTAATCACAACCTCTTCATTTGTCTGAGTATTGGTACCCACACAAAAATTATTAAAATAAATTAATCTGATAAACCCTAAAAAGAGAAAGCTCACCGAGATAGATCTTTCCAAAGAATCTGCCACATATTTTCCGACCGATACGGAACTTGTTCCCAACTGGAGGCTCCATTAAAGGCCATCCTCTTTTGACCAAAACTCTAAAAAGGTTTGAGAAAATTGAGCAGAAAAATGAAATGGAGTCGTTGTTGAAGAAGGCAGAGGATAGTGAATAGAGAAAGAAGCAGAGAGACATCGCGAAGAAGAAGAAGGCAGACCGAAAGGAAGAAACCATCATTTCATCGTTTGAGGGAGAAGACGGAGGAAGTGGGTAGAGGGAAGAGGCAGGGACGCACAGCTGTAGCAAGTAAGGGTTTGGTTATGAACTTTTATACTAGGCCATTTTAAAATATCAAAAGAGTTGATATCTTTAAGTGTAATTTTTAATAAATTAATAATAATTTAAATATAAACCATTAGATCGTTTGCCAATCTAATCTAACGCTTCAAATTGAATGGTGCATGAGATAAGTTCATAAGAGGTGGGTTGATTTTAAACAGACTCTTAATTTAGTCCTTAATTTACATAATTTGAGTTTGACTCAATATATATTATTTGATTTGATGTAATTATTAGTTAAAAAAATATTTCAGTTGTCTATTTTATTCATAGATTTATTATTTTAATGACTTATAAATTAATTAATTAGTACACACAATAAATTTGATTTAATAAATTAAAAAATACTAATAAAACATTAAAAGAAATAAATTAAAATATACTACCAAATCAAATTGATATAAATTATATGATATTTAAATATCTAATCAAATCAATTAGTTGATATAATTAGTTTATCATAATAACTTATATTTAATGAGTTAAAAGAAATAAATCGAAAAATACTCTCAGAAGCATGCCACGTCAGCTCCATCATTAAGTGCAGAAACCCAATCTTTATATAATAGAATAGATAGATTTCACAAAAAAATTTCCATCGACATTACCATTGGATTAATTGGCGGTAAAATAGCGCCGAGACGTACAATATGGCACCAAAATCCGACAGTAACGTTCAACAAATTCGGTTATCATAGTTTCTCTTTTTCATCGTTAAATTCGATGGAAATTAGCGTCGGACGCAAAAAAATCGCTGGTAAATAATTATCGACGAGGGTTATACTGTTGGATTTATTCCGTCGTTAAATCTGATGATATTTGGTAATTTTTTTGTAGTGAGGATACTATGATTCTGATATTATATTAGAAAGGTAAAAAAGAATAATAAAGAATTAATTTGTATATATTCTAATTATATAGAATGATATAATATAAAAAAGTATTTATTAGTGTTAAAAAAATTGAGATAATAAATACGTAATATTCTATAATAAATATTTAGATATGTTAAATAATTTTGAGGAAAATTAATTGATGTTAATATATTCAAACAATGTCTTTGGTGGAACACTACTTTTCTATTGTAGATTTCAATGGAATGGTGCTTGTCATAATTGGTTTGACATATATGATCAACAAATTAAAGGGACACGGAAAATGTGAATAATGCAATTGGCGTATAACAAACAATGGACCATGTAGGGAGGTATCTTATAACAATGATAAATATATAGTTGCTCTGAGTGGAGAGAAGATACTTGCTAATTAAATAACTAATCTTTATACTATGTACTGTAATATGTTGAGAGTATATATATCATAGGTGATGTTCTTGTAATAATGCATTATTATTATAAGAAATATTACAAGTCAATAAATGAGTTATAATTTAAATGATATAATTTTTTTTATTATTTAAAAATTTTGAATTTAAATCTCAATTTTAATTTAAAAAAAATAATGCATTATTACAATAAATAATATTTAAAAGAAATTAGTAGTGGTAACAATAAAGATGACCATCATAATATTGTACAATATAATTCGTCCTCTTAAAAACTATTTTCAAGAAAATACAAATTATACATAATTAATATCTATAAAAAAATTTAGAAGAATTGCATTGAAAAACTTATTATTGGTGGTTGATTTAGTAATAGAATTTTAGTGTATATAACTTTATGTAGCATGATTGAAAAAATTATCAGTAATAGGCTTAATATACCACATTTTCTAAGTTGATTACTGAATAACAATTATACAAAATTTTGTTATTGTCTAATTTCATGATTACACGTATTCATTATGTTTCTCGTCACAATGCAAAGAACATGATTGGTATTTATGAGTTTATGAAAGCCAAAAAAATAAAAAGAAATGGAATGAAGACAAAACACTGACTAAAAAAATATTTTCTCAACATATTTTGTTATTTAATTTAATTAAAAAAGTAGTTTTTTAACCCAAATTAAACTAAAGATACTTTTAAGAAGAATAGAAAATCATCACTCAACCTAAATCAAGACCAGGAGAAGAGATAAAATAATAAATAAATAAAGTAACACCACATATTTCAACTAACATCAAATTTATTTCAATGAGAATTTATTTATTAAAAACATCTTTATTGGTGGTGATCTTGTAAATCCATCATCCAAAACATTTATATAAAAAAAATCAACATCGATCTGAATTCCATGAATACCAAATATCTGTATTATTTGGTACATATCTAGAAGGTCCATTTTCATATATTCTATAAATACATTGTTTACATTTTTTCCAGTCTCTATTTTCATTATATATTTCGAACCAATGACACACACCTTGCCATCGGAAGCTACAAAAGAAAAGTGTGCCACCAAAAAAATTAAGTCTGAATCCAAACTCATATGTATCCATATACTTCACCAGCCTCGCTCCAAGATCATCTTCTTTGGATTTACAATGAACTATTAAGTCTTCATGCTTTTCCATATAATTTTGGATGGTCACATGTATTTTTGGTGTAAATTCGCCGCTGCTTAATAATAATAATTGAACCATAAAAAGAAGGAGAAGCCATACCATGAAAATGCTTCGAGCACAAAGACCCATTGATGTTTTTATAATTATATATCTCTCTCTGAAATCATTGTTGTGTGTATATATATAGGTGAATACTATAGTGTCTATCACTTTCTATCTAAGTTATTAAAAAAGATAAATAAATAATATTTAATAAATTTGATATAATTTACTTTTTTACTTTAAATATTTTATTTTTTATTTTAAAAAGAAAGTTAGACAATTTAAATATCATAACAAAGGCACCATAAAACTCACCTCAAATTGAAGTATTAACTACTAAGGGTGGAGACAAAATTGCGAAGCTCACGTGCCTAATTTAAAATTAACAAAACCTGATATATATGATCAAAAAAAGAAAGGTAAGAAAATATAGTTCCCTAAAAAGGTGACAAATAAATTCAAATATTTCTTTTTTGATAAAAACTAAACTATATATTTTCACATTTAAAATTTAGTTTTACTTCAAAAATTAATCCGTTAATTAATTTATACAAATATTATATATACATAAAAAATTATAGACTATTATATATATATATATATATAATTTAACCTATTTTTAATATATATTTTAATATGTTATCAACTTATCATACTGTTGGCTGATTTTGTATTTCGAATTTTCAATCACCTAGCATGATTTATTATTTTTGAGAATGTGTAAAATAAGTACAATAATTATATATTTATTGGATGCGCCACATTTATATAGACCATTAAATTTAGTTAGATAAAAATCAAAGGCTAATATGAAAAAAGAACATTGATAAATTCTAATAAATACAGAATATCCTAGTATATAAATAAATACTTTAAATAATAATACTTTAATACGCAATACTTTAAATGGTAATAGAATCTTTTATTTTTAAATAATTAAATATAAAATATATAAATACAAAAATATGAGTATTTTTTATTCATTAAGATTAATTATTATGTAAAAAACTTTTATAATATTAAAGATTATATTAAAATAATATTTTAAACTGTTACATAAAAATATGAAATA
>NC_029774.3:37142224-37145240 GCF_000817695.3 Arachis duranensis
TTTATTCTGTTTTTTAAAAAAAATAAAAAATATAAAAAAGGTTAATATTTTCATGTATTATATATAATATTTTAAATAAATTATATTTTCAAAATATTTTGATAAAAAATTATTTTATATAATAATATCTTTAATAAAATTAGTTAATTAATAAATTTTGAATACAATAATCTAATTATTTGTCAAGTAATATAAAATAAAATTTTAATTATTTTATATTTTTATGTTACAGTTTAAAATTTGATTTTAATATAATTTTTTAATATCATAAAATTTGTTTGCATAATAATTAATCTCATTGAATAAAGAATATTCATATTTTTGTATTTATAAGTTTTATATTTAATTATTTAAGAATAAAAGATTCTATTAGCCTTTAAAGTATTGTGTATTAAAGTATTGTCATTTAAAGCATTTATTTATGTACTAGAATATTCTGTATTTATTAGAGTCCATCAATGTTCTTTTTTCATATTAGCATTTGATTTTCATCTAATCAAATCTAATGGTCTATGTAGATATGACGCATCCAATAAGCACATGTGCTCGTTTTAGACATACCCATTATTTTTTATATTATATATAAAAAACTACAATTAATTTATTCTTAATTTGTGAACAAGTACGGCAAAAAAAAATACAAGTGTCTGTGTAGCATTATCCATTGAATAAAAAAAAGTATTTTTAAAAAATTAAAAATTTTTAAAAACTAAATTTTTTTATTTTTCAATTTTAATATTATAAGATTAATTTTTTATTTAAAATAAAAAAAATAAAATAAAGTCCAACAATATCTAGTAAACAATAGATCTATAAATTTTTTATTTTTTTATTTTTTAATGATGTAGTATCTTTGACATGTACAAGATCAAGAAAACGCTCTTGAATAAAACCATGTATATCAACAAATCTCAAAACAAGTGTCATTTGTTCTTTTTTGGATTTATCACGAGCTTCATCTACTACAATGTAAAATTTGAAATCTCCAATTTCCTCACAAATATGCTTTCTCACCTTGTTTGAGAGTATATGCAAGATTTCTTTTTGAATTTGATGTGAAGTATATTTAGCATTATATGGAGCATTTTCTAATACAGTTTTTGCAACTTCATCATTGTAAGATGCTATGAGTTTTATCATTTCAAAAAAATTACCTCGATTTTTTTATTATGGAGTCTCATCATGGCCTCTGAAAGCACAAGCTTGAAATGTAAGCCAACGAGTTGCATCAACGGAAGATTCTAAACGTAATTGATTCTTTTGAATTTCCTCATAAGTATGATCCTCAATTACATTTTGGATGTGACTTGCCTGATTCAGTAAATCTAGACATGCTCCAATTGCATTATTGTGTGGTGAGCATTGAGCAAGGATCTCCAATATATTTAAAAAAAGTACATTTTTTCCATCATTAACTTTTTTTCAATTTTTAAACCCTTTACTAATAAAAATATCTGACACATTACGTCCACTGGATTTTTTGCTAACCAAATAACAAAATAAACAATATGCAGCATCTTCAGAAGGTGAATACTCTAACCATGAAGGAAAAATACCAAACCAAGCATATTGAAATAGTCTTGGATGCTTTGTACCAGATAGAGAATAATTATCAAGATGCTTTTGATATAAACCCCATTTAAGATAAGCTCGTCTAACCTCATCTCTCTGGTTTGTGTGATATTGCCAAATTTGAAGCCGTTTTTCAGGATCTCGTTCCAAAAAATTAAGGTCAAACTCATTAGATGCAACTTTTTGAACTTTTGAAGGTTGTATCTCACTTTCTTCGTGATTCATTAAAGTAGAAGAACTATCTACAGGTGTTGATATTGTAGAAGTTATATGTTCTCCTTCTTGAATATTAGCCTTCCTCTTAAAAAATGCATCAATTCTTTGATTTTTCATCATTATTTTGTATAAAACTTTAAATATATATCCTATAAAATATGTAAAAAAAAAGTTAGAAGGATAAATATTAAAATTTATAATATTTATTAATTTTTTTATTAATTTATGCAAATACAATAATATCAATACTTATTGAATATTCTAATATTTTTTATTATATAAAAAATTAAATTAAGTAAACAGTAAAATATAAAATAATATTAAATTACATAATAAAAAAGACCTAAATACCTAATTTTTTATATTTGAATTCAAAGACAAAGAGAGTATTGCTTGTTGAATAGAGAAGTAAAGCAAAGCAAAACGTGTTTTTATAATGAGAAGTAAAATAATAGCGTGTTTTGCATAATGAAAAACAAAGCAGCACGCAATGTATTTTTATAGTATTTTTATAATAATAATTTTTATTTTTTATTTTGTTAGATAATCTTCTTTTATTTTTATCTTTTTTTGTTATATATTTTTTTTTTGTTAGATAATTTTTTGATTTGATTTGATTATTAGATGATTTTTTATTTTTATCCTTTTTTGTTAAAATCAAATTAAATTTAAAATATTATCTAACAAATCAAAGTTGAATTGACGATATTGGTGTTTTCCAAAAAAAGAGGAAAATCGAAATTGAAGTGTTCTAGCGTGTAACAAAATCAAAAGGGGCCTGCTACACATACAAGTAAAAAGGTCGTACAAGTTTTACAAGTTATCAGCCCAAACTTCATTAACACACGCATTAACTCATTTTGAATGGAGCGTAACTACACGCGCCCCACTCAAACGGTTCCTCTTCGTCGTCTTCTTCTTCTTCTTCTCTTCTTCTTCTTCTTCATCTTCGTCTTCGTCTTCGTCTTCTTCCTCTTCCTCTTCCTCTTCCTCTTCCTCTTCCTCTTCCTCTTCTTCTTCTTCTTCTTCTTCTTCTTCTTCTTCGTTTTTTTTCAATTTTCATGGTTTCTGAAATTCTTCTTATTCTTCTTGCTGCACGTTCTTCTTCCTCTTACTCTTCTTCTTCTTCTTTTCTTTCGTTTCTGCACGTTCTTCTTCCTCGTTTTCCTCTTCTTCTTCTTCTTCTTCTTCATTTACGTCTTTTCTCTCTGTTTTCTCGTTTTTTTCA
>NC_029774.3:37147015-37147765 GCF_000817695.3 Arachis duranensis
CTTCTTCTTCAAAAACGATTTCAGAGCTTGTTGTCAAAAAACAATAGAAATCGAGAATAACGAAGAAAGAAAACAGAGAGAAAAGCACGTAAATGAAGAAGGAGAAATAGAAGGCAAGAAACAAAAGAAAAGAAGAAGAAGAAGAGGAAGAGGAAGAAGAACGTGCAGCAAGAAGAAGAAGAAGGTGCAATGAAAACATGCCGTAACAGTATGTGGAGGAACTAACGTCAACGACGAAGAACAAACCAGTGAGAAAGGATGAGAAAAGAACGATCGAAAAAGAAGGAGAAGAAGAAGGGATGTAGCGCGTCGTACATAGAGCAGCGCGTAATTTGATTTTATTGTTTAATGAACTTGTAAAGCATACAAGCCCTAATGGCTTGTATGCAGAGCTTTTCCCAAATCAAAATTATTATGCAACAAAAGCATGAGATGGAAATTGAACCTGGAGACTTTAAATTATAATAAAGCATTTAAACCAATTGAACTATTTTTTATTTTTTGAAGAACTATTACTAATTGTTTTATAAAAAGTTTACAGGGGCATGTGACCTTGGCAGGGCGTCATGGAGGAAGCTTCTTCATCTTTTTTATCTTTTTTATGGGAGAGACGAGACGAATTTGAAGAGAGGAGAGAGAATTGGGTGAGAAATTCAGGATAACAAAGAACAAGTAATTTTTTTTATTTTTTAGATTTTTTTTGCAAGAATGATTGATTAGGGTTCATGCATAATGTCAATAAAATTGAAA